>NC_056748.1:799658247-799930885 GCF_019279795.1 Protopterus annectens
GGAAGAGGCTTAGGGAATTTTTGTTTTTACCACAGCATAGGCCCTTAGCTATACCTCCTGTTTTGGATGTTGTTCAAGACGTTTTCTCTGAGGCTTCCCTTAATCCAGACTCTTTGCCTCCTGCGCCAGTGAAGCCAGATAGGATTACAGAGTGCCTGAGGCTCATAAATATCTGTATAAGAGCCCTAGGGCCGACCCAGAAACTATTAGCCAGGGACCTAAGGGTGTCAGGGCTTCTGTTGTAAAGAATCCAGTTCCTTTGGATAAGGATGCTAGAGCTTTGGAAAGGTGGGGTAAGAAAGTATATACCTCTTCCACTTTAGCAATGAGGGCTTTGAATTGCCAGTTTCATATGTTAAAGTACCAGAATTTTCTTCTTACTCAGTTAAAATCTAAAATGGATGCTTTGGCGGAGGGCATAGAGTGTAAGGAATTACAGGATTTGGTACATGCCTCTGATCAGGTGGGTAAGCATGCTTTGCAGTGTGGTTTTGATGCTTTGCAGGCTTCTTCCAGGGTGGTTGCCACTGGTTCAGTTCTTCGCAGGCACGCCTGGCTTAAGGATCAGAATTTGTCAGAGCATGTTAAAGCTAGGATTTTGGATGCTCCTTTGCAGTCTGAAGTTTTGTTTGGTTCTTCTGTGGAGTCTGTATTGAAAAAAATGGAAGACAAGGCTAAGTCTATGCAGACTGTTAAAGAGTTTTTGCAGGTGCAGCCTCCTAAGTTTAGCAGGAACTGGCCTGCTAAGGGTTGGACTTGCCCTTCTTCTGATTCACAGTCTAGAGGTAGATCTAGACGTGGTAGGGGCAGAGCTCAGAGTTCTTTCAGGTCCAGACCGTGGAGTTCACCAGCACAATCTACAGGTGAGGGCAGGGGCCAGTCCTTTCGTAAACAGGCCCAATGACCTGCATCTCCAGCTGCCAGATCCTTCCTGTCTGGCAGCTCCTTTGGGAGGAAAGTTGGCACTCTTCAAGCAAAATTGGTTTCTAGTCACCCAGGACAAATGGGTGTTGGACATTATAGACCGAGGCTACAAGTTTTATTTCCACACATTGCCTCCTTTCAAAGGCATGCCAGACGTTCCTCCGCAGCAAAGGGTAGAGGCTCACAAACAGATTTCTTTACTTCTTCAAATGGGGGCTATACAGCAGGTCCCTCTGCCAGAAGTGGGCCTCGGATTTTACTCTCGCCTTTTTCTTGTACCAAAGAAAGGAAACACTTGGAGGCCAATCTTGGATCTATCTGTCCTCAACACATATCTGGACATTCCAAAATTCAAAATGTTGACGTTGCAACAACTTCTGCCTCTGTTGGGCAAAGACCACTGGATGGTAACTCTGGATCTCAAAGAGGCTTATCTTCATGTTCCTATCAGACTCAGTTGCAGGAGATTCCTGCGTTGGCTGGGGCTTTACATTATCAGTTCTCTGCATTGCCCTTTGGCTTATCTACTGCGCCCAGAGTATTCACAAAAGTTCTGGCTCCAGTGATAGCCTTCTTCAGGTTAAGAGGAATACAAATTTATCCTTATTTGGACGATTGCCTGATTCTTGCTCAAGACAAGCACGAGCTTCTTCATCATCTACAGTATGTTATGACAGTGTTAAGGTGCCTAGGGTATTCTGTGAACGAAACAAAGTCCAGTCTAGTACCCTCTCAGGAAATGTGCTTTCTGGGTGTGAGACTGAATACAGCTTCCCAGATGGCTTTTTTGACCCCGGACAAGCAAAAGAATCTTACACTTTACTTCCAACAATTGTCTCTACGGTCCAGGCTGACTGCAAGGACAGTCCTTCAAGCCTTGGGGTTCATGGCATCTTGTATTCTGGTGCTTCCCAATGCCAAACTGCATATGAGGAAGCTACAATGGTATCTCAAAAAGGCATGGACACAACACTGCCAAGATTTGGACACTGTCATTCAGATAATACCTTGCATTCAAAAGGAATTTTTGTCGTGGGCTCAGGAATGTCACCTAAACAAGGGACTCTCTGTGACCCGACCAGAGGCAAGTCCGATTTTAACGACGGATGCCTTTGACAAGGCCTGGGGAGCACACCTCAATGGAAAATGGGTTCAAGACACGTGGCCTGTCAGACTTCAATATTTACATATCAACTTGAAGGAAATGTTAGCAGTCCAGTTTGCATTGATGGCTTTCAAGGATCTACTTCTCCCAGGGCAGGTGTTGATTCAAACAGACAACACAACTGTCATGTGGTACATCAACAAGCAAGGGGGAACCCATTCGTACCCTCTTTGCAGGCAAGCTATGATTTTGTGGGAGACTGCTCTCAGTTTGCAACTCACTCTTCAAGCAAGGTTTCTGCCAGGAGCACAGAACTCCTTAGCAGATGTTTTGAGCAGATGGATAGTGGATCCCCACGAGTGGAAATTGGATCCTCATGTATTTCGACAGTTGACAGTGATATGGGGGACTCCAGACATAGATCTGTTTGCTTCTCCACTAAACTTCCAGGTGCCAAAGTTTTGCACGAAGATGTTTCATCCCACAGCTTGGAAAGTGGATGCTCTATCATTCAGTTGGAGCAATCTTCACGTCTATGCCTTTCCGCCTCTGCCTCTTCTTCCAAAGGTTCTCTTGAAGGTCAGACAGGACATGCCCTCCATGATTCTAATAGCTCCAGACTGGCCTCGACAGCACTGGTACCCTCTGCTGAGGAGTTTAGTACGGGATCCTCCTTACCCTTTGCCTTTGATTCCGCACCTTTTGACTCAGGAGGGCAATCATTTCCTCAATGTCAGGATTCAGTCCCTGCATCTAACAGCCTGGCATATTCTGTTCTAGAACCTGGAGGGTCGCAGCTTCCTCAACAAGTTTTGAATGTTATTTTGGAGGCCAGGAGGCCTAGTACAAGGAAAGTTTATGCTGATAAATGGAGGAGATTTTTTATTTGGAGCAAAGCAAAGAGCTTTGATGTTTTCAGGCCTGATTTGAGTGTTTCTCTTCAATATCTTACAGAATTATTGGACAAGGGTTTGTCTTTCTCCTCTATTAAAGTTCATGCTGCAGCCATTTCTGCTCACTATGACTGTGATCCACCATTATTCTGTCATCCTTTGTTTAAGCAATTCCTTAGAGGGGCAAAGAACATAAGACCCCCGCGTAGAGCTCCTACTCCTGCTTGGGATCTCAATTTTGTGTTGGAAAAACTTACTTTACCTCCTTTTGAACCTGCAGCTACAGCTGAGCTAAAGTTTTTGTCTTGGAAGACTGCTTTTTTGTTGGCCATTACGTCTGCTAGAAGGGTTTCTGAATTACAGGCTCTAATGGCAGTTGAACCCTTCCTAAGTTTTCATAAGGACAGGGTATCTCTGCGTACTAACCCTACTTTTATGCCTAAAGTGGTTTCAAATGTGGCCTTGAACCAATCTATTCATTTGCCTACTTTTTATGCAGATCCCCAAAATAAAGGGGAGAAAATTTTGCACACTTTGGATATTCACAGGCAGTTGCGTTATTATTTGAGCAAGACTAAAGGGTTCAGACAGTCTCAGCAGTTGTTTGTTTCTTTTGCTTTGGGTTCTCAAGGGAAACCTGTTTCAAAACAAACTATTTCAAAGTGGATTGGCTTTTGTATTGCTTTTTGTTATTCTCATCATTGTAAGGAGATTCCAGCTGGAATCAGGCCTCACTCCACTAGGGCTACTGCCACTTCTACTGCTTTTAAGGGGTAGCTACTAAAGATATTTTGGAAGCAGCTACTTGGAGTTCAGTGCACACTTTTTCTAAACATTACCATCTTCCTCTTTATTCCAAATCTAGGGCTGGATTTGCCACTGCAATCTTACAGGGCATTTTAGCAGCCCCCAATGCTTTATGATTTTGCCAGCCTCCCTTTACCTCTGCTTTGGGATTCTACCCATAAGTTATGACTGCAGCAATGTGAGATGAAGAACATAGTACAGTTTTGTACCTACCATAAATGTAGATGTTCGAAGATCCACATTGCTGCAGTCCAATTTTCCCTCCCTCCTTCCCCTCTGTAGTTTGGAGTGGTGGTATGATTTGGGTGGTAACTGTTTTTTGTACATAGTTTTAGGGAGTTATTCTATTTTTGGCTGTGACCTTTATTTTTAGGGCCTTCTGACATCTGGGGCAAGAAAAGACTGAGGAAATGACGTCGGTCATGCGCTTTAATACCTTGACGCTCTGACGTCAGATCTGAGCGCCCATGACCGACGTCAGCCTAATACTTTGGTATTCGGGCCGACCGAGGACAGCGGACTACCCAGAAGTTATGACTGCAGCAATGTGGATTTTCGAACATCTACATTTATGGTAGGTACAAAACTGTACTTTTTCCTTTCAGGCTATCTAAGTTTCTTCTTTGCTGGAATCCAGGCAGTGTACATAATAGCCAGTAACTGAATTTTACTAACAGGCAGAATTATTGACCCTTATCTATCAGTTTTTCCCCCCACACTGGAAGAGCTGAAATTAAGCTGTTGATCAGTGTGCAGCCATCTTGGAAAACAAATTGATTTTGAGGAAGAATTTAGTCAGATGAGTAAATATAATATGGTGCTCCCAGATGAAGTGCTTGCATTTGAGCTGTTGGACGTTGTATGTTTACATGTAAAGGACAGCATTAACAACGTTTACAACTCCTTGTCTAATTTAAATTTGTCCTAAAGGGCATTTTGGGGAAAAAAGCATCCAGTACTGTAACTGGCATTACTGTAACATAAGTAAGGATGTAGCATATTTCATAGAGCAAAAGCAACATAGAAAGTTGGGTGTGCAAAAGATCTGTATTAGACCTCCACTATATGGTGTAAATCCTTCAGACAAATATGATAGATTTGCTTTGTTAGAGCTTCTGTCACTGGCTAACGACTACACAAACAGAGGTGATCTAGATAAATTATGGGGGAAGCAAAATGTATGGCTAAACAGAAGAATACATTGTAAATTTAGTGGCCAAAGAACAGGTTTCAGATATAGATTGTTAAAAAGTTTATACTACAAAAATCCAATACAGTTTATACTTCATGCAGTGTTTGTGGAGAAACATAGGTAGCAGTTGTGTCAGTAGAATAACTCAGTGAGAGGGAAATTGTTTGAAAAATGATAATATAAAGTAATAGGACTTTAAAATGTTCGGGGAGAGGAAAGTAGTTTGCTGTATAAAATGTTCGGGGAGAGGAAAGTAGTTTGCTGTATAAAATGTTCGGGGAGAGGAAAGTAGTTTGCTGTATCAAAAAATTGAACATATATTGAACACAATTTAGAGAAGTTAAGTTTGATAGTGAAACAGCAGTAGTTCAAATTTTATAGCTGTGCTTACTAACATGCCCTGAAAAAGGGGTTAAGAGTAGTCCAAGATATGAAAAGTTACAAAGCATCTTGTTTATAAATGATTTAAAACTCTTAAATACATTTTGTTGTGGACCTGTTGTCATTTTTAAGTAAATTGCCTTAAAGGGAATCCTTTTGAGAAACCAGGTCCTCATAGTTTCAGAGAACAGTATTTGTGAGGAGAAACCTGAAGTGTTAATAAAGCTGAATCTTCAATGTCTGCAAACCTCTGTCGACAGAGTGAGGAAACTGTTAGTAGTTCAGAAAGCAAAGATGATGGACCCAAGCCTAGGCCCATTGTTTTTGTTTGTGGCCTCTGAATATAATTGAGCAGTTGCTGTGAAATTGCATTAACTTGAATCTCTGATGCTGTGAAGTTATAAACCAATCGGTGTACATGTCATAGTGCTGGAAGCTGTAGGGACACAAGTAGACCACCAGAAAATGTAAAAGTGCATTCATTGCTGGGTAAGCAAGCATGGACCACCTCAGAAGTCACTCACTGAAAATGGTGGAGAATTCATTAATGATGTAATGGGAGATGTAACAGAGAACTGCAGTTTTGAAGTTATGACCATAGCAACATGTCACCCCTGAACCAATGAGTTCCTACAAAGTCACAACCAGACAGTAAAAGAAGTACAAGCTAGTAATAGATGGGACTGTAAAATGGCATTAGTTTGGGTTCTGATGGGAAAAGTTACTACGTAATATGTATATGGTTACAGCTGTATCACCTTTTGTTTGGTCAGAACCCAAATCTCCTTTCTTTTCTTAGAGATGTTTTGCCTACTTTAGAATGGATCACAGGGAGCATAGCGATGGTGGAGCTAGTTTTGGTGTAGTCTGAACTGAGGAGACCATTCATAAAGACTGAATATTTTGACAGAACTCTGGGTACTTTGGAAGTAACTTTTTATCTCCAATGAAATGTTTGAGACACAAGATATGCTACAAAAGGACTGTGTAAAAAGAAATTACCTGAGGCTATTGTAACAGTGGAGTGAAGCAGTTGTAGGAGCTGCAACAGATGAGTAGTCCCAGTCTTGAAAAATGCTCAATCCATAAGAATTAAGGATAGAAAAAAAACTGGTTCAACGTACTGTTAAAATCTTAAGTTGTGCCATTAAAGCTATACGAAGACACAAGAATTGGTATAACTTCAAATTTTACATTCTACATGTATTTCAGCTACAGAAGAGTCAGACTCCTCACATGTAGAGAATAGAGTGAATCTTGAACCAAACAGATGCAGCTATCTGGCTGTCCTATGGAGCATGTGTACTTCTTACTGTGGGTATAATGTTTGTCAGGAAAGTAGGATTAAATGTGGAACTGGATAAAGTTGATGATGACCACAAATACATTTCTACTAGGTGGATGTATACTCAGTCTCTAAACAGACATTACTCCCTAGCCACAAAACTGGATTTGGGCATTATTTTAATTACATTTTGCTTTTGTTTACTTGATTAGTCAGAGTGGGTTTAGTCAAAACCCATTTTCTGCAGAGGCCCAGGGAGAAAAACTCCAACATAGTACATTTTTAAACAGACATGTATAGTCTGCATGAACAGGCATGAAGTAATACACATGAACAATTACCCATATAGTTGCTAATTAGATTACGTTCATATGAAGTAAAGGCAACTGTTAAGGTGTAACAGATGTTTATACATTAGTAGATGTTGAACATTGAACATTTTAAGAGGTTTTGCTAGTGGGTTTGTCAAACAGATAATAGAACATGTAACTTGTGCTTAGAAATTCAGAGAAATAGAGGTCAGGGAGGGAACCAGGTAGGGCAGAAAATGTTAATATTTTAGAGAAGAGGTGGCGTATAAAGCAGGCTCGTGTATTTTTATTTATGGCTGTCATAAGATTTGTATTAGAAACATTGAGGTGGGGGAGAGCAACATCACAAAAATGTGTATAGGTTCATAGGTTCATACTAGGCTATCTGCCCTAGGGCATTTATAAGCCGAGCCGGAATGTGTTTGGCTTTCGACACCCATTTTAAATTTATTTTGCTATGCCCATTTTCGAGGTTAGTATACTGTGCCTCTGTCTAACAAGTGACACAGAAGTGATACCCGGGGTAAACCTACGATCTCCCATCCACTCGTCAAGATTCCTCTTGGAGAGAGTCAATGAGGGACTCTGCCTAACCTGGACTGGGATTTTATTCCAGAGTGAAGGGAGCCTCTGGGTTATGAATCTGTCCCTCCAGCATGTCCTATTTATTTCAGTGCTGAGGTTCAAGTCTCTCGAGCGCATAGCTCTATGGGATTTGGATTTTCTGAGGTGCAGCATGTCCATTAATTCCGGGTTGGACATGGCTTTTTTAAGTCAGGCACAGATCGCCTCTGAACAGGCGGTATGCCACTGAGTAGAGCTGGAGTTTCTTTAACCGGGCAGCATATGGCATCTGTTTGAGCCCTTTGATCCTCTTGGTGAGGTACTTTTGGGGTCTTTCCAGTTGCTGCATGTGTCTGGTAAGGTACATCCCAAAAGGGGGCATTGTACTCAATTATGGGCCTGATGAGGGATGAGTAAAGAGGCACGATGACCTCCCTTTATCTAGATGTGAATCCCTTCATGATTAGGTGGGCTATATAAAATGTTTTTCTAACCACTTTGGCCACGTGTTTGTCAAATGAGAGATTGCTATCAACTTGGGTCCCCAGGTCCCTAATTACTTCTTCTGTACTTAATGGATTACACTTTGTTTTTGCCAAAGGGGATGACTATACACTGTTTGGCGTTTAGCTTGAGGCTATGGCTCTGGCACCAGTTGTCTGTTTCTATGAGGCCCTTTTGGAGGATGCTTGTGTCGGTTGGAGAGTCGATTATGGCACCCAGTTTGCAGTCATCTGCGAACTTGGTCAGCCACAGTCCTTCGTGTTGGCCTGTACCTCCGAGAAATATATACCAAACAAGAGAGGTCCCAGGACTGAGCCTTGTGGAACACCACTTGTAACTGGTTTGGAGTCTGACATGGCTCCAGCAATTCTAACCATGTGGGTTCTGTCCTTGAGCCAGTTTGCAATCCATCTAGTGACATAGGGGTTTATATTTAAGCTGGTGAGCTTATCTATAATGCCCGAGTGGGGTATTGTATCAAAGGCATTTGCGAGGTCCAGGTAGGCTGTGTGGACCACCTTCCCCTCGTCAATGGCCTTGGTGACTGTTTCAAAGAAATCAACCAGGTTTAAGAGGCAGGATCTGCCTTAACAAAGCCGAACTGGGTAGGATCCAGTATCTGTAGGTCCCCAATATCTTTATTTATGAGGTCCATGATGATCCTTTCCATAGCTTTGCAGACCAAGCTAGTCAGGCTTATGGGGCGATAGTTTCCAGGATCCGTTGAGGCACCACCTTTATGGAGAGGGACCACTGTTGCTGTACGCCACTCTTTGGGCACATATCCTGTAGTAAGGCTGAGACTGAACAGTAGTTTTATGTTTGGGTTTAGCTCTTCTTGGAGTTCATGTAGGACGCAGCCGGGACACCGTCTGGTCCCATTGATGCTGTGTTTTTGCTTTGAGAGGCGGCTCTTACCTGAGCATCTGAGATGTCAGGGGCAGCACTCTGCTGGGATAGATATTTGCCCTTTTGGTGGGGATGGGGGGGGGAGAAGTTTGCGCTGAACCTGTCAGCTAGGATGTTGGCAATGTCTGTGGGTTCGGTGTATTTTTTGTCATTTTGGACTAATTCTGAGCATATCTGGGAATTACCACCCAGGTTCCTAACATAACTAAAGAAAGCCTTGTGATTATCCTTAGTGTCCTGTGCAATTTTTCTCTCGAAGCTGGCCTTGGACAATTTTATGAGTTCATAGGTTCATAGGTTCATACAAGGCTATCTGCTCTAGGGCATTTATAAGCCTAGCCAGAGTGTGTGTGGCTCTCACCACCCCTTAGGATGAGAATACTATACCCATTAGTTTGCTGTGCCTCTGTCCAGCAGTGACACAGAGATGATTCCCGGGGTAAACCTACGATCTCCCATCCACTCGTCAAGATTTCTCTTGAACAGAGTCGGTGAGGGGCTCTGCCTCACATGGACTGGGATTCTGTTCCATAGTGTACGGAGTCTGAGTGATGAATCTGTCCCTCCAGCACGTCCTATTTATATCCGTGTTGAGGTTTAAGTCTCTTGCTCTCGTGGCTGTGGTGGATTTGGATTTTTTGAGGTGGAGCATGTCCATTAATTCCGGGTTGGACATGGCCTTGTATGTCAGGCACAGATCACCTCTGAGCAGATGGTATGCGACTGAATAGAGCTGGAGTTTCTTCAGTCGGGCAGCGATGACATATGTTTGAGCCTTTATCCTTTTGGTGAGGAACTTTGGGGTCTTTCCAACTGCTGCAGGTGTCGGGTAAGGTACATTCCGAATGGGGCGTTGTACTCAATCATTGGTCTGATAAGTGAAGAGTACAGGGGTACAATGATCTCTCCTGATCTGGATGTGAATCCCTTCATGATCAGGTGAGCAATGTAGAAGGTCTTCCTAACCACTTTGGCAATGTGAGTGTCAAAAGAGAGGTTACTGTCAACTTGGGTCCCTGATAACTTCTTCCGTGTTTAATGGATTACCACCTATGTGGTAATTAGGGGTTACCTTGTTTTTCCCAAAGGGTATGACTATACATTTTTTGGCATTTAGCTTAAGGCCATGGCTCTGGCACCAGTTATCCATTTCTATGAGACCTCTCTGGAGGATGTCTGTGTCCGATGGAGTGTCAATTATGGTGCCCAGTTTGCAGTCATCTGCAAATTTTGTCAGCCACAATCCCTATGTTTGCCTGCACTTCAGAAAATAAATGCCGAACAAGAGGGGCCCAGGACTGAGCCCTGTGGGACACCGCTCGTGACCGGCTTAGAGTCTGACATGGCACCAGCAACTCTAACCCTGTGGGTTCTGTCCTTGAGCCAGTTTGCAACCCATCTTGTGACATATGGGTTTACATCTAAGCTGGTGAGCTTTTCTATGATGCCCGAGTGGGGTATTGTGTCGAACGCTTTTGCTTGGTCAAGGTAGGCTGTGTGAACTGCCTTACCCTCATCAATTGCCTCAGTGACTGTTTTGAAAAAGTCGTCCAAGTTCAAGAGGCAGGATCTGCCCTTGACAAAGCCAAATTGGGTAGGATCCAGTGTCTGTAGGTCCCCAATGTCTTTATTTATGAGTTCCATTATGATCCTCTCCATAGCTTTGCAGACAAGGCTCGTCAAGCTTATGGGCGGTAATTTCAGGGTCCGTAGAAGCACCGCCTTTGTGGAGTGGGACCACAGTTGCCGTACGCCATTCTTTGGGTATGTATCCTGTAGTAAGGCTAAGATTGAGCAGCAGCCTTATGTGTGGGTTTAGTTCCTCATTGAGTTCGTGTAGCACACAGCCGGGGACACCGTCCGGTCCCATTGATGCTGTGTTTTTTGCTTTAGAGAGAGCAGCTCTCACCTGGGCATCTGAGATGTTTGGGAGGCTAGACTCTGGTGGGATAGATATTTCTCCTTTGGGGAGGAGGAGAAATTTGCACTGAACCTGTCTGCCAGTATGTTTGCAATGTCTGTGGGTTCAGTGATTTTTGTATAATTTTGGACTAATTCTGAGCATATCTGGGAGTTTCCACCCAGGTTTCTAACATAGCTAAAGAAGGCCTTATGATTGTCTTTTGTGTCATTAGCGATTTTCCTCTCAAAGTTCGCCTTGGATGATTTTATGAGTGATCGTAGTTTTTTGCTAGTAGTGATCAGAGATGCTTTCCCTTTTAGGGATTTTGCTCTGTCATGTAGTAGCTTTCTCCTCTTGTTGTAGAGTTTGTTTATGGCTGGGGTCCACCAGACTGGGCGCCTGCCTTTGGTGGAAAGGGTCTTGATTTTATTAGGGATTGCTTGATCCATACATTCCTGGAGGTGCTCGTAGAAGGCATTTGTAAGGGTTTCAGCAGCGTGGGTTGGGGTTTCCACTGGCTCGGGGGCCTTGAAGGATAGCACTCCAGTCTTAAGAAGTGTGAAGTTTGCTTTTGAGAAGTTCTTCACTGTGGTCTTTTTTTGCTGGGGTTGGGGGCGGGATGTGGATCTCCAGTGAGATTAATTTATGGTCTGATCTCACCAATGAGGGATATACTTCCGGTGTGGAGCATTTTGTCCCCATGTTTGTGATGATCAGGTGTAGTATATTTTCTCAGTTCACAAATAAATTTAATCCAGCTTAGCGCCTCGGCATAATAGCCTTCAATGAGCACAAGTTACAAACACACACCCACTCCAATATATATCACAATTTAGAAGTAAACTGGAAAAGTCTTTTATAAGTTTTGTATAATTTTTATAAGTTTTGTATAACTAGTATTGTTAGTTCTTTTTTATATTGGAAGTTCTCTCTTTAAATGATATTTTGTTTTCTGATTGATTAATTCATGTAATTGTTTAATTAATTGTGATATATATTGGAGTGGGTGTGTGTTTGTAACTTGTGCTCATTGAAGGCTATTATGCCGAAGCTGGATTAAATTTATTTGTGAACTGGCGTTGTTTCTTAGGCTGCTGCCTTCCTTTTTTTCGTTGTTTTTGGTATTTTGACATGGATACCAGTTCCTTATTAAATACTCCTAGAGTTTTTAGAGAGAATTTCTCTCCGTCAGTTAATGGGTTTACAGCTAACACTGATGGTGATAATGGAAGAACTGTTAATGCTACTAATGCTGCATCCCCTTCCATTGTTAATGGTTATACTGGAGGGGTTAACAATTCGTTTCCCGTGATGACAGTGGCTCCTGATATGATAGTCAGACCGAAGGTTGTGAAGGATGTTACAGGTGGGCTTCCTGCGATGCTGCCGACTATTGAGGGTATGGCGAGAAACGCCCTATGGATGTGCGGGTTCTTCTGTATCCATGGATATTCATTTAGACAGCAGGTTACGTGGTGCCGCTACCAATTTTCATCGAGCAGACCCTGCAGTGAATGCAGCACTTAATGGTAACGTCTCCTCTGAATATATTACTAAACTTTTTCAAGAAAGACAGCAGAAATTTATGAACCCCTTCGGTTCTTTACGTGGCCGTATCATTAATCCTACGTTTCCACAGGAAATTCAAGATAATATTAAAGAATTTGAAAAAATGCTTTTCCGGGAAACACTGTGTCATTTTAACTTACTAGGGCTTCAAAGGTATGTGGACCTTGACATTTCTCCACGAGGTTTACGGGCTTTCAAAAGCCCAGCGACACCTTTTGATAATGCAGATAGTAATGATTTGATATTCAAAGACCGCTGGCTTTCGGCGGCTCATAATTGTGCAATGGAGTGGGTTAAGATACTCGTTGATAGGGAACAACTTCTTTTGCTGAAATTACAAGAATAACTGCATGTTATGCATTCTAGACTGTTGACTGACATTGGTGTGGCTAAGGTCAATGATATTTTTGTTAATCTAAATGATAATCTACATAAGTATGAGAGAGAACAGATACAGTACAAATCAGTAAAAATCAAAAGAGACATTAAAGATTATGACAATGGGCGAGCGTTCCTATGGAAACGAAAACAAGCTTTTCGCCCTTTTAAAAAATGTTAAAAATAATAATAAAAAACAGCTTTCTGTATCATTTGCTTCTTCAGAAGGCTATGGTTTGACTACAGATTCAGACACTGACTTTCCACCCCTTCCAGCTGCTAATGATTCCTTAGGGCATCAGCAACGCTTTCGGAGTGATGGCAGCAATTCTAGACGAGGATATAAAAAGGAAGACTTTGCTACGGGTTCTTCTCCGGGTGAAGGGCAATCTAGACAAACATTCAAGAGGGGTAGATGGACTTGATTTTTCGAATTCTGTCTTATTGAATGATAATAATGTAGTTAACATTTCTGGCTGCAATATTTCTAATGAAGAATTATCTGTACTTCAGTTAGGTCTTAAATTTGTTCCTACTGTCTTTCCTAGGCATCATATATTGAAACAAGAGATTTTTAAATTTGTTAGAAAGCTTCATTTGAGAATTTTTTTTTCAAATGATAAAAAAATCTCTAAATATGATGAGCCTGGTTCTAATATGTTATATAGTGATAGTGATGATGATGATGCTAGTATGGATAGCTATTACTCTTGTTTTTCTGATGAATTTTTTCCTTCTTTATATTCTCAAGCTTATTCTACACTTAATACTGAGGGTATTAATTTTCATAGTAGGTTTATTCCTCCATATAATAATTCCAACATTATTCATTTCTCTGAAATGATACATTTCTCGTTACAAGAAATGTTTAATTTATGTAGGAATGATCAAAGGTTATTTAATATGACCAAAAATGAATGGAAGGCTATGAAAAATCTTTCTAGTAGACATGATATTGTCATTAAAAAATCTGATAAGGGTAATAAAATTGTAATACTGAATAATAAACAATACTTAGACATGTGTATGGAACATTTAAGTGACCCATTTACTTATGAAATTAGTGATTATGATAAATATATTGTAGCCATGAAAGAATGTACTATTTTATTAGATAAGGGGGTAAGATTGGGATATATTTCCAAGGATGACCTTGATAAAAAATTTTGTTTGGAGAACTGTAATTTAGCTACTTTCTACTGTCTCCCCAAACTTCATAAGAATATGAATAACCCTCCTGGACGTCCTATTGTTTCGGCCAGTAATTATTTTTGTCGGAATATGGGTATAGTTGTTCATAATTATCTGTTATCTTATGTACAAAAATTAGAATCCTATATTAGAGATTCTTTTGACTTTATTGATAAATTAAGTCATATTACATGGACAGATAATATGTTTTGGGTTAGTGTAGATGTTGTCAGTCTCTACACTAACATTAATCACTCTGATGGTTTGCAAGCATTATTTTATTTTTTGGGGGATAATCCCACCACCCACTACATAATGGACCTAACTTCTTTTTGCCTTTCTAACAATTTTTTTAGTTTTAATCAAGTTATCTACCATCAATTAAAAGGTACTGCTATGGGGGCATCCTTTGCCCCCATGTATGCAAACCTTTTGTATGGGTAAATTTGAGCTGGAGTATGTATATACTAATAAATTCTATAAAAATCATGTTTTGTGTTACTACCGCTACATAGATGATTTGATTTTTCTTTGTAGCGGTGGTAGTGAATATATTTATGAGTTTTTTTCAGATCTCAATAATAATAGGTATAATTTACATTTTGATGGTTTACAGTTTGGTAGAGAAGTTCATTATTTAGATATTATGTTAACTGGAGTAGTGGGTGATCAGGTTCACACCACAGTGTACCGTAAGTTTACGGATGGTCATCAGTTTCTTTATGGAACTAGTTGTCATCCCCCACATACATTATCTGCTATTCCTTATGGAGAAATTATCAGATTATCTAGACTATGCAATAATGAATTAGATTTAGAAAAGAACATTTATGATAGTATTATTATGTTCTTGAAAAGAGGATATAGTATTGATATATTAGATTTTTGTATTAATAAATTAATGGATAAAATAAATTTTAGAAAGAGTAATAAATTGATTATTAGTAATAATAGAGAAAAAAGTGTTTTTTTACCTCTTATGAACAAGGTTAGTTCTGTTAGTAGGAATAATAAATGTTCAATGGTTTCTACTCAGGAAATACTAGATATTTATTTTGTCACTGTTTACAATATACATAGTGACAAAATTTGGGATATTATTAAATATTTTTGGAAATTTTTGATTTCAGATACAAAATCTTTATAAAATTTTTCCAATTATTCCTAAAATATCTTTTAAAAGAGGTCAAAATTTATCTGATAAACTGATTAATACTTATTATATTTCTCCTTTAGATAAGGTATATAATAATTTAGTTATAGTAGGTACTAATGTTTGCGGCCAGTGCAATATATGTAAATTTGTAAAACCATATTTTGATAATATTAATGGAATTCCATTTAGACCTAATAATAATTTTTCATGTAATTCTGTAGGGGTTATTTATTGTGTTAGATGTCCATGTAAATTATATTATATTGGTGAGACAAAAAGAAAATTTAAAACTAGAATGCAAGAACATATTAGAGATATTAAAAAAAGAGTATTAACTAGTCCCATTGCTTTACATTTCATGGAGTGTCACAATAGTAATGTTGAATTGTTTGAATGTTGTATTTTAGAAAATATTTTCATTAAGAAAGGTGATGATAGATTAATAAAAAATATTCTGTTATTTAAAGAAACTATTTATATTTTGAAATATAACACCTTGTCACCTAATGGTTTAAATTTAGAAGTAAACTGGAAAAGTCTTTTATAAGTTTTGTATAATTTTTATAAGTTTTGTATAACTAGTATTGTTAGTTCTTTTTTATATTGGAAGTTCTCTCTTTAAATGATATTTTGTTTTCTGATTGATTAATTCATGTAATTGTTTAATTGTGATATATATTGGAGTGGGTGTGTGTTTGTAACTTGTGCTCATTGAAGCCTATTATGCCGAGGCGCTAAGCTGGATTAAATTTATTTGTGAACTGGCGTTGTTTCTTAGGCTGCTGCCTTCCTTTTTTTCGTTGTTTTTGGTAGTATATTTTCTCCTCTTGTGGGAATGGTGACTAGTTGTTCCATAGCATTTGAGTTTATGAACTCCAGGAACCTTTGGGCTAGGGTGTTGGGGCTTGAGTAATGTTCCCAGGCTATGTTTGGGTAGTTGAAGTCACCCAATATGATGGTGTTTGGAGAGACATTCATACTCTCCAGAGTCTTCAGGAAGGCTGTGTGGGTTTCCTGAGTTTGAGAGGGTGGTCTGTAGCATGCTACAAACTGTAGGGCAGTTTTACCTATGGTTAATTGCACCTGGATGGTCTCCGATGCTTATGCTGCCACTAACCTGGAGGTGTGGGTATCCTTTATGAATATGGATACTCCCCCTCCTTTTGTGTTTCGGTCCGGATTTTGGGGCCGGAACGCATGATATGAGGTATAACCTGATAGTGCTGGGGTGCTCTCAGGAGCCTTGAACCAGGTTTCAGTCACAGCACAGACATCGATGTTCTCCATACTGAGGAGGGCTTGAGGTGCATCTTGAGGTTTAGACTTCTGGCATTGAGTAGTATTACCCTTAGTTTTTCTACATTTTGTTTTCTAGGGTAGGTTTATCATTTGAGCCTTGCCTAAAAAGGCACTATGGGGGTGGCAAGAGCCTTTGCCAATATCCGAAGCCCAGGGGTGACAGGTGCAAGCCGTCCCTTGCAAACAGCGTGGCTTGTCAAGCATGTCATCCCAGGCAGACAGACATTGATCCCCTTAGAATGACACCAGTAATTAAGCCAATTATTAAAGCTGATCATTTTGTCTCTGTATTGTGGCATCATTCTTGGTGAGGGTAGGATACTGGTCAGGGTCATACCGCCTGGGCTACGTAATCTGAGAGCTCCTCTGTCTCTTTTCATGTAGTCAAGGGTGGTACTTCTCAGGTCGTTCACACCGGCATGGACAATGACGGAGTCATACTTGTACTTGCTGTGGAGTGACCTGAGTGCTTGTGTTATGTGACGGGTTCTAGCGCCTGACAGGCAGCTTACTGTGATCTTTTCCTTGTTCAGTCTGGTGAGTGGGATGTCAGTGTGTCTGACTATGGAGTCACCTATAACAAGTGTGTCTGGCATTGTGTTTGGCCTTAAGGGCTGTGACTGTTTAGCACACTGACTTTGAGAACTATGTGTTGCATGTCTTATGTCTTGAGGTGGCAGTTGCTTGGGTGTCTGCTTTGGAGGCCTCTGTAGTTTTGGTAGATTTTTGATCAGTGCCTCCGAGTATGTCTTTGTGTGTTTTTGTGTTTGTTTTGCAGTTATGATAGTTCTATGTGAAACTGGGTTTGTGATGTGCGTGGTTTCCTTCTCCTCCTGTCTGGTCTTGCCAGTCCTGAGTTGAGAGAGCTGATCAGTGATGCCTTCCCTTTTTGGGATTTTGCTCTATCATTTAGTAGCTTCCTCCTTCTATTGTATAGTTTGTTTATGGCTGGGGTCCACCAGACAGGACGTCTGCCTTTGGAGGATTGGGTCTTGGTTTTTTTTGAGATTGCATGATCCATGCATTCCTGAAGGTGTTCATAGAATGCGTTTATAAAGGATTCTGCGGTCTGGGCCGTATTTTCCACAGGCCCGGGGGCTTTGAAGGATTCCACCTCGGTTTTGAGGAGTGTGAAATTTTCTTTAGAGAAGTTTTTCACTGTGGTTTTCTGGGCAGGGGGTGGGGTCGGGATGTGAATATCCAGTGAGATTAGTTTATGGTCTTATCTTACCAGTGAGGGATACACTTCTGGTCTGGAGCATAGAGTCCCCATGTTGGTGATGATCAGGTCCAGTATGTTTTCCCCTCTTGTGGGAGTGGTAACAAGTTGTTCCATAGCATTTGAGTTTATAAATTCAAGGAACCTTTGGGCTAGGGTGTTGGAGCTAGAGTAATGCTCCCAGTCTATGTTTGGGTAGTTGAAGTCGCCCAATATAATGGTGCTTGGAGAGACCTTCATATTTTCCAGTGTTCTCAGGAAGGCCGAGTGGGGTTCCTGGGTTTGGGAGGGTGGTCTGTAGCAGGCTATAAACTGGAAGGCAGTTTTACCCACTGTTAGTTGCACATGGATAGTCTCTGATGCTTCGTGCTTTGCCACCAACCTGGAAGTGTGGGTATCTTTAATGAATATCGATTCACCCCCTCCTTTTGTGGTTCGGTCCAAGTTTTGGGGGCCGAAAAGCATGGTATGAGGTATAACCTGGTAGTGCTGGGGTGCTCTCGGGAGCCCTGAACCAGGTTTCTGTTACTGCACAGATATCGATGTTCTCCATGCTAAGGAGAGTTTGATGCGTGCATCTTGAGGTTTAGACTTCTGGCGTTGAGTAGCATTACTTAGTTTCTTATCCCTTGTGATACCTATGGAGGTGGGTTTGTCTTTTGAGCCTTGCCTAAAAAAGGCAGTATGGGGGTAGCAAGAGCCTTTGCCAATATCCGAAAGCCCAGGGGTGACAGGTGCAAGCCGTCCCTAGCGAAGCATCGTGGCTTGTCGAGCATATCATCCCAAGCTGACAGGCATTGGATCCCCTTTGAACGACACCAGTACTTAAGCCAATTGTTGAAATTGATCATCTTTTATTCATATTGTGGCATCATTCTTGGTGAGGGTAAGATGCTACTCAAGGTCAGGGTCATACCGGCCTAGGCGACATGCTCAGAGAGCTCCTCTGTCTCTTTTCATGTAGTCCAGGGAGGTACGTGTCAGGTCATTCACACCAGCATGGACAATGACTGAGTCATATTTGTACTTGCCTTGGAGTGACCTGAGTGCTTGTGTTATGTGGCGGATCCTAGCGCCCGACTGGCTGCTCACTGTGACCCTCTTCTTGTTCAGCATGGTGAGCGGGACGTCAGTGTGCCTGACAATAGAGTCACCTATTACAAGTGTATCAGGTGTGTTGTTTAGTCTTAAGGGCTGTGACTGTTCGGCACACTGGCTTTGTGAGATGTGTTGCATGTGTTTTGTTTTGGGGTAGCGGTTGCTGGGGTGTTTTTGTGTGATTATGTGTTTGGTTTGCTGTCGTGGTAGGTCTATGTGAGACTGGAATTGTAGTGAGTGTGGTTTCCTTCTCCTCCTGACTGGTTATGCCAGTACTGAGTTGAGAGAGCTTAGCCTCCAGTTTGGCTAAATGGTTGCATCTCTCATATGTGTTAGAATTTGTTGGGAGGAGGAGAGGGTTGTCTGTGTACATGAGGCAGTTGTAACATTGCCTCAAGATTCCCAGATTCACCAGCTGGACCGGAGAGGAGATTGACAACTGACCTTTGGACATGCTAGAATAATATTGGGAATTCCTTTATAATTGAAAACAAGGGCCAGTGGGGAGTGAAGGTGTAGTGCTTTTAAGTTTTAGTGCCGACTTATATAATTGCTTTAGTGAGCAAGTGCCAGGTAACTTAAGTGCAATGTGTTACAGGTAACTTAAATGCAAAAACGACAAACAGTAACTTTCTTTCAAGTGAAACAAGGAAATAAGTACAGTAAGCAATGCAGATATCATTAGTGATCCACAGAAGCACTGAGAAGCCGCGTATTAGGTGGAATTAGCGTTCCAGGGAAATAACAAGCAAACAAACAACAAGCATATAAACTTAGCTAGATTCAGCAGGCCTGGATCTAGTCTATGCTACAGCAAACAAGGTGTATGGCTGGGAAATGCTAAAACTATTCAGGTATCAGTTGTGGAGCATAGGATTTTGAATTAAGAGAAATAGTCTGAAGATGTCAGTGGTGTTTATCCTGAGATGTACATTAGTAGATTCATTGATTCTGGTAAAAGTTTTAGTTACATTTTTAAATGTTTGCATTCTTAACATTCAAATAGTGTAGCTTAACTGTGGAACGCCATTTCACCACCACTGAAATCTATTAAAAGTCATCTGTAATATTAGATGATGTGGTTAAAGTGATTAGTGATTTGTCTTTTAGAGTGCAGAATTCTGTTGAGGGATATTGTACTATGTTAAGACTGGACATTTTTCTGGGTTATAGAGCATGTGTATATTGTTATCTGAAAAGAGCTTGGTGATTTGGTAGTTCAAACTGGTTTAATTCTCTGAGAGCTAGGCTGAGGTGTCTTCTACGCTTATAGTTTACTGCAGATTTGGCTGTTTTATTGTAACATTGCTCAAGGTTTACCAGTCATAAAATTTGGAGGCTAAGTGAAGTTTGGGGAAGCATGGAGGAGAGATGGCAGTAAGAAAATAGAGGTTATCCATCATGTGTGTTAATGAGAGAGGTTTTGATGATTTTTTTTAACAGTGCGTCATACGTTGTAGTCGAATTTCAACTGGTTATGGATGATGACATCCAGAAATTGTGGGGTTTCTTAGTTGTGTCATGGTAGTGGCAGAGATGACCATCATTAGTCATTGCAGTGAAGAGTTGAGCTCTAAGAATGAGAGTTTATGTAAGAGTTTCTGGTGAGAGACAAATCTAGCAAGATGGAGGCTTTGCTTCCAGCATTTCTATGGGTAGTGTCATTATTACCAAAATTTAGCAAAGCAGTAGCTGCGCTGTAATGTTAAACACTGCGTTGAGTTGTAGACAAAAGCTGGTTTTCTATTGGGTTTTCGAAGCTGCATCGGAGTGCATTTTTATTATATTTTTGATGAGGGAGATAAAATGGCAAGTTGTTTATAGTTTGAAAGATCTGCATTATTTCTTTTGGGCAGAGGAGTAATGAATGATTTTTCTTCTCCGAAGAGACAGGAGTTTTGTTTTCAGATGTGGATCAGTTCATCAGAATTTAAACTGGATATGCAGTAGCCTTCACTGCTACTTTAAGATGATCACCAGGTAGTTTCTTAGGAGCAGTTGTAGTGAGCTATAGTGAAGCTAGAAATAAGGTCACCAAGTTCAGGTACTAAACAATGCTAAGATGGACATGGATTGGTAGGAAATGAAAAATTATTGGCTATTATGCTAGCAGTATGTTGCTTTTATTGGCCAAAATGGCCTCTGTAGCCATTGGTTTATAGAATTAGATTGCTTAAGACCTTGATTGGTTTATGTTTATATGTATTTAGCATTTTTATGTTGATTTGGCCAAATATTTGGCACCTTTCAGGATGACTTTTATTGGATGTTTACTGCTTTAAATATATGTTTGTTTGTATTTGTAAATTGATCTGAAGAAGGGTTTGTAAACCCGAAAGTCCTCATCAGTTTTGTTATTAAAGTCTAAGTAATTTAATTGTGGCGGTCATGGTACTTTGGTTACTTGTGTTTGTGTGTGTGTTGTTAATTTTTTTTTGTTAATATTAGAAAGTATCCGTGGGAAGTGCTTAGAAGGAGAAATGTTGATGGAGATTATTTTATTGACTTGGGACATAGAGATTTTAGATACCTGGTTGGCTAGACTGTACTGTCATAAGTAGGTGTTGAATTAGTTGGTTATGGTATCTTTTTGTTTCTCTGTGTATTGATGATGGCTGTGTAACTTGTCCTGGATTTAAAAGTTAACAGTTTAGTTTTAGGATGATTAGTAGGATATCTGAGTTAGAGGAAGTTGTCAGGACGTCTGGGCAAAAGGAGATGTGTTGAGTGTTTTTCTAGAAAATAGAGACAGCACAAAGTTTCTTGTTGGCTATGTGTAATCTGATTATGTTATAACCCAGTGTGCCAATTTCTCAATTTTTTTTTCTATCCTGACGGAGGCAAGATTCTGTGGCAATTAAGATGGCTGGAATATGAGAGTTGTGCATGTACGCATACACTACATGGAGTTTGTTATAACTGCTTTGTAAGTTGGTATGGGATGTTTTTATATGTATATATACAAGGCCAGGTTGGGACTTTGAGTGAGGTGTTAAGAGGTAAAGGAGCTGATGGAGGGTTATAATGTCTTTTGCTTGAATATGCTGAGTTTGGCATGGGTTTGGGTGGATTAGTTGGAGGTCTGCAGCAAAGACATTTCTAAAAAGATTAACTATCATATGCATAAGACTTTCCTGATCTTCTTTTGACTGTAATTTGTCAAAAGCCATGGAAATTTAATTCCATAGGGAGCCAGTCAGTCTAGTAAATGTCCTCTTTTTGTTTCTTGACTGGCAATAAATTTGAAGGAAAAGTAACAACTTTTGACGACAGTGGAATTTTTACTTTTCATCACTGTTGTGCGCCCTTGAAGTAGAAATAGGCATTCGCGTGTGTTGAGGGGTGTCCCATTTGGCAAAAAAAAAAAAAAAAAAAAAACTCTTAGTTTGCCAAATTAATTTTTTTCTATTTACAGCAATTTGGTAGATTAGCTGTTGACCAATTGGTCATTGTTTCCATCCAATGGACAGTAACTGAAAAAAAAATCTCTGTTTTGTTGTGTATGTATAACAAGGTGGGAGGCATTAGGTCAGGAGGTAGAATTTCACAGGGTGGTATTAATGTATTATGTTGGCCGGAAGAGGACAGTAGCATTAGTGGTGTCCTTGTTTGCCATGTTGGTGCCTTTGGTATGGAGATGTGTCAGAAAAGTTTGGCATTTATTTTTTATTGGGAATGTCCAACTTGATGCAAAAAAAAAAATCCTTTTTAGCAGAGGCCAGGGGAGAGAAGCTCCACATTTAACATTAAGCAAAAGCAGTGTTTAAAATTCAAGTAACAGTTTTAGTACATTATATAGTAAAAAACAGAAGCATGATTACATTAGAACTGGTGTTTAAACAATTGCAATAGTATGCATGTTCTCGCATAAAGCAGCAGCATAAGATACTGGCAAATGAAATTGTAGAAGCACAAGTCAAAAGAAATCAGGGAAGGTGTGTGTATAACTAGATGGAGTTGAAAGAACATTTAAGGGACTGGAAATTTAAGCTTGCATTGTGATATCATATATGTTCTGAAAACCTATGACGTGTGGGAGTCTGAGAAATTGTTGTGAAAGAGGAGATGGAGAAGGACTAGTAAATAGAGACATCACAGAAAATGCAAAAGCATGAGGTGGTACTAAAAGGTATGCTGCTATACTGTTCTGTTAACATTACCTATTCTGTTCTATTAACGTTGCCTGTTCAGGGGAGGAGCATGAGCAGAGTCATTGATTTTATGAGATGAGAATTTAGTTGTGATTTGAAGAAAACCCAGAAATGATGCTTAAGAGACACAGGAATGCTGATAAAAATTATAGATTCATAGGTAGGTACTAGGCTATCTGCTCGAGGGCATTTATAAGCCTAGCCAGAGTGTGTCGGCTTTCGCCGCCCCATTGATTAACTGATCCTCTGTCAAGCAGAGCCAATGAAGTGATCCCAGGGGTGTATTTTCTGTTACCCATCCACTCGTCAAGGTTTCTCTTGAAGAGTGTTAGTGAGGGGCTCTACCTGATGTCATTTGGAATTTTGTCCCAAAGCATGGGGAGTCTCTGTGACAGAAATCTATCCCTCCAGCATGTTCTGTTTATTTTTGTGGTGAGGTTTAGCTCACTAGAGCGCGTGCCTCGCAGTGACTTGGATTTCTTTAGGTGGAGCATGTCCATCAATTCTGAGTTGGACATGGCTTTGTAAGTCAGGCAGAGATCACATCTGAGTAAGCGATATGCCACTGAGTGAGTACAGCCAGAGTTTTTTCAGTTGGGCTGCATAGGGCATATGTTTGAGACTAGTAATCCTCTTGGTGAGTTACTTTTGTGGTCTTTCTAGCTGTTGGAAGTGTTTTGTGAGGTACATCCCAAATTGGGCATTGTACTCTATGGTGGGTCTGAGTGACGAGTAGAGGGGCACTATAACCTCTTTATTTCTAGATGTGAACCCTTTAGTTATTAGATGGGCCACATAGAAGGATTTCCTAACTACTTTGGCAATGTGATTGTCAAAGGAGCGATTACTATCTACCTGGGTCCCCAGATCTCTTATTACTTCTTCTGTATTAAGGGGGCTGCCACCTATGTGGTAATTCGTGAGTGTTTTGTTTTTCCCAAATGGGTTGACTATGCATTTTTTGGCATTTAGCTTGAGGCCATGACTTTGACACCAGGTGTCCGTCTCAGTAAGGCCCTTTTGGAGGCTGTCCCTATCAGCCGGAGAGTCAATTATGGCTCCCAGTTTGCAGTCATTGGCGAACTTGGTTAGCCATAGTCCTCCTGTGTTTGCCTGTACTTCTGAGAAGTATATGCCGAACAGTACGGGTTCCAGGACCGAGCCTTGCGGGACACCACTTGTGACTGGTTTAGAGTCAGACCTGGAGCCCATTATTCTTACTGTGTGAGTTCTGTCTGTAAGCCAGTTGGCAACCCATCTCGTGATATAGGGGTTTATGTTCAGGCTGGTGAGTTTTTCTGTAATACCCGAGTGGGGAATGGTGTCGAAAGCCTAGGCGAGGTCAAGGTAGGCTGTGTGAACCACCTTTCCCTAGTCTATGGCCTTGGTGACTGTCTCAAAGAAGTCAACCAGGTTTAGTAGACATGATCTGCCCTTAAAGCCGAACTGGGTCGGGTCAAGTGTTTGGAGGTTCCCAATGTCTTTGTTAATGAGTTCCATGATGATGCGCTCCATAGCCTTGCAGACTAGTCTAGTCAGGCTTATGGGGCGATAGTTACCAGGGTCAGTTGTGGCCCCTCCTTTGCTTTGTGGAGAGGAATAACCGTTGCTGTGTGCCATTCTATGGGCACATAGCCTGTGGAGAGGCTGAGGTTGAACATCGTGTTTAGGTGGGAGGGTTAGTTTGTTCTGTAGTTTGCGCAAGACACAGCCTGGGACACCATCTGGTCCCATTGATGCTGTGTTTTTGGCTTTTGAAAGGGCTGTTTTCACCTGTGCATCTGTGATTTGTGGAACACTACACTTTTCCAGAATTGTTGTGGGCCCTTTTGGAGGTGAGGGGGGGGGTGAAGTTTGCACTGAATCTATTTGCCAGGATGTTGGCAATATCCGTAGGTTCAGTATATTTTGTGCTATTTTGCACTAGTTCAGTGCATATCTGCGCATTGCCACTTAGATTCTTAACATAGCTAAAGAAGGCTTTGTGTTTACCTTTTGAATCCTTGGCTATTTTTCTTTTGAAGTTAGCCTTGGATGATTTCATGAGGGACCTCAGTTTCTTACCAATATTGATCAGGGATGTCTTTCCTTCTTGGGATTTGCTTTTTTTCTGAACTAGTTTCCTCCTGTTGTATAGCCTGTTTATTGCAGGGGTCCACCAAACTGGTTTCCTTCTCTTAGAGGAGTGAGTCTTAGTTTTGCTAGGGATGGCACGATCCATGCATCCTTATAGGTGCTCATAGAGGGCATTTGTAAAGGTGTCTGCATCTTGGGCAGCGTTATCCTTTAGTGTGGGTGCTGTGAAACTTACCCCCTCTGTCTTAAGTAAGGTGAAGTTTGCTTTAGAAAAGTTTTTTTTTACTGTGGTTTCCTTAGTTCGATTTGGTGGTGGGGTGTGGACATCATGAGTGATTAGTTTATGGTCTGATCTAACCAGTGACGGGTTGACCTCCGGTGTGGAACACCTGTCGCCCATTTTGGTGATGACCAAGTCCAATATGTTTTCACCTCTGGTAGGGGAGTTTACCAGCTGATCCAGGGCATTTGAATTGATGAATTCCAGGAAGCGCTGGGCCTGGGAATTTGTACTAGAGTAGATGTTCATTGTGTTACCCTGCTGCAGTCATCACACTTGGGTTATCCTGTCGTCAGGCGGTCCCGCAGTTGGCCAGAATGCCAAAGTCTTGGTCCGGTGTCGGTTGCTGTCGCTTCTTCCCTGATGTCAGTGCGCCAGGGGTATATATAATGCAACCAACGCCATTTTCTTCCATCTTTCTTGCCGCGCGGTGCCCGAAGCAGAAGCAGTTTGCAAGTGCCGGTCGGCCGACTCCTGAGATTTTCGAATTCGAATTTCAGACCGAAGTCTTCTATAAAGCTAAGTACCCCGTTGGGGAAACTTTTCTTGCCTCAGACCGATGTCAGAAAAAGTTAACAATTGTATTTCTTGTGGAAAGCAAATACCTCATAAGGATTTTCATTCTTGTTGCATACCTTGCCTAGGCCCAGACCACGACATCACTAGTTGTCGTTTTTGTGCTAGGTTTAATAAGCGTACTATTAAACGATGCTTTGATTTTGCATGACACTACTTCGGTAGGAAATTTAACTACACCATGCCGTCGGAGCAACCGACTACCGGCATGCACAAAAAACGCAAGGATAAGGACAGACAGCCCAGGCCTAAGCCAGATTCCGAAGCCTCCGCTGGTCCAGTCTCTGGTTCTCCGGTCCTCAGTGAGGCTCTGACGCAGCCCCTGACTACCGCAGATCTGGAACCCGAGACCGCTATGGAAATTTTGGTGGAATGTACCAGGCCAACACAGCCATTTAGTTCAGGCCCTACCGACGACATTGCTGCAAAAGACGTCGGTGCTACAGAAACGCCATTGGTTTCTGAAGGCATTTTCAGACCGACGACTCTTACCATTAAAATTTTTTCTAAGACTAAGACTCCTACTAAATCAAAAAGGACTGCACTGTTCAAGGCCCCATGCTTAAGAATCAGATGCTCAAAATGGCTGAAGATTTGATCTCTTTAATCAGGGGTTCCCAGCCCCCTCCTGATAAAAGGCCTAGATAAGAGGAAGATTATGCATCCTCTGAACAAGTGTCCATTTCTTCAGACTCCTCTGAGGACCAGGATTACTCCTTCTCCCCTTATGAAGATTCTGATGCTGAGGATTCTATTCCCTCAGCTTCTCCTCCTGAAGATTACTCCTTTGGGGAAACTTTACACACTATGAGGGAACATTTTCACTGGGAAGGTCAGGACTACTCTGACTCGAAGAAAAGGCTTAGAGAGTTTATTTTACTCCCCGAACACAGACCACTTGCCATCCCACCAGTTTTGAACATTGTGGATGATGTTTACTTAGAATCCAGTTTGAACCCAGACTCTCTACCTCCTGCTCCAACTAAGCCTGACAGAATACTATAGAGTGCCTGATTCCCACAAATTTCTTTACAAAAGCCCTGTAGCTGACCCAGAGACCATCTCCCAGGCTCCCAAGGGGGCTAAGGCTTCTATGGCTAAAAAACCTGTACCTTCTGAGGGATTCCAGAGCACTAGACAGATGGGGAAAAAAGCTTTACACCGTAGCCACACTAGCTATGAGGGCACTAAATTGCCAATTTCACATGCTTAAGTATCAGCAATTCCTAATCTCTCAGTTAAAGCAAAGAATAACCACTCTCCCTCAACAATCTGAATTGAAAGAAATACAGGATCTGTTGCACGCCACTGAATAGGTGGGCAAACGTACCTTATAATGTGGGTTTGATTCTTTGGAGGCCTTCTGCAAGAGCAGCTGTCACTGGGTCTGTTATACGTAGGCATGCTTGGTTAAAGGAACAAACTCTGCCTGATCATGTTAAAGCAAAACTTCTAGATGCTCCCTTACAGCAGGATGTTCTTTTTGGAGTTAAAGCAGAAGTCGTCTTAAAGAAAATGGAGGATAAGGCAAAATCTATGCAGACAGTCAAAGATTTCCTACAGGTACAACCCCCTCGCTTCAGCAGAAACTGGCCAACAAAAAATTGGTCCTTTCCAGCTACTGACAGACCACAGAGGGGTAAATACAGATGCCCAAGGGGCAGAGGACAACCACAAGCCCAGTACAAACCTCGCCAATGGGGCACTACAACACAGAAGGGAGGAGAAGACAGGTCCCAATCCACCAGAAGGCAAACTCAATGACTTGCACCTCATCTGGCCAAGCAATACTCTCTTGGCAGCCCCCTTGGGAGGAAAACTCTCACTTTTTTCAGACAACTGGCACATTGTCACAAAGGACAAATGGGTCCTAGACATAATTTTAAGAGGATACAGATTCCATTTTCACACCTTGCCATTGAAACGAGGAATGCCAAACCTGCCACAAAATCAATGTGGGCAGAGGCACAAGAAAGAAAGCAGAATTACAGCTCTCATGGACATGAGAGCCATTCATCTGGTACCTACTCGAGAGCAAGGCCAAGGATTTTACTCAAGACTCTTTCTAGTGCCCAGAAAGGACAATGCCTGGAGACCAATTCTGGACCTTTCAAGTCTAAGCAGTTACAAGTACCCAAATTCAAGATGCTAACACTACATCAGCTTCTTCTTCCCATGTTGGGCAAGGAAGCATGGCTAGTAACGTTGACCTCAAGGAGGCATACCTGCATGTCCCTATCAGACAAAGTTGCAGAAGATACCCCCATTTATTGCAGGTTCAACCCATTACCAATTCTCTGCTCTGCCCTTTGGCTTTATCTATCATGCTACCATAGTCTTCACAAAATGCCTGGCACCAGTAATTGCATACTGCAGACAAAGAGGAATTCAAATATTCCCCATACCTGGATGACTGCCTCAGTCCAAGCAGAAAAGCAAGGACATTCTCTTACATCATCTGGCCTTTGTAAAACATCTACTAAACTGCCTGGGGTACACACTAAAACGAAAAGAAGTCAAAACTAGTACCACAAAATATGACATTCCTGGGTGCCAGCTTGAAGTTACAACGTGCCCAGAAGGCTTATCTACGCCAGAGACAAACAACTACAACTGACTCAATATTTCAAAACAATGGCAACAAAGACCCAATTAACTGCAAGAAAAATTCTGCAGGCCTTGGGCTTCATGGCATCTTGCATACTAATAATACCATTTGCAAGCTGCATATGAGGAAATTACAGTGGTACCTAAAAAGCGTATGGTCTCAACACAGCCACAGCTTGGACACAATGATATCTCTCATTCCCTGCCTACAACAGGAATTTCTATGGTGGTCACAGGCATGTCACCTCAACAAGGGTCAGCCTTTCACCTTGCCCCCAACCAGGCAAACTATGACAACAGATGCATCAGATTATGCCTGGGGGGCACACATGGCAGGACAGTGCGTTCAAGGCTTATGGACTGCAGATCAAAGGAATCTGTACATCAATCAAAAAGAGATGCTAGCTGTACAGAAAGCTCTGACAGCCTTCAAGGATCTATATTACATCCAGGACAACTTATACAATAAAAGTAATGTGGTACCATAAACAATGAACAAGGGGGCTACACATTCCTACTCCTCTATGGCAAGCAATGATCTTATGGAACACAGCTCTGGCTTACCAAGGTTCTAGCGTTGCAAATAGTTCCTGCCAGGACAGAAGAACACATTGGCAGACTCCACCTCAAGCAGAAACATCAAGGATCCCCTAACGAGTGGAAACTAGATCCACAAATATTTGCAAGCATCCCTGAGGTGTTGCCCGACTGTCCACCCTTGGAGGCAGTCGGGGAAGGATTTCTGTACCCAGTAGCCTGGCATTCCCTCTCACAAGATATGTGGGTACAGTCGATCATATCCGAGGGTTACAAAATCCCTTCGAAAGGTATCCCAGACTCTCAACAATCCCTTCCAGACATCTCACCCGGTCAAAGGGATTTGGCAGAACAGGAGGTTTCAAAGCTCCTAGAAAAAGAGCCGCCCAGACTGTGCCGCAGACCAGGTAGGATCCGCGCCTACTGAGATTCTTTTGGTCCCCAAAAGGACGGAGATTGAGACCAATATTAGACCTGAGCAGTCTAAACAGATTGTCAAAAGGCAAGATTCCGGATGGTCACGCTTCAGTCCATTCTGCCCTTTCTGGGCAAGGACAACTGGATGTGCTCTATAGACCTTCAGGACGCTGATTATCACATAAAGATTCACAGGCGCCCAGAAGGTTTCTCCGCCGCTAGGGACCAGTCATTACCAATTCAGAGCCCTGCCCTTTGGCCTCACTTCAGCCCCCAGAGTGTTTACCAAATGCATGGCAGTGGTCACAGCTCATCTGAGACGTCAAGGATTCCAGGTGTTTCCTTATTTGGACGACTGGCTCCTCTCTGCCACCACCACCAGGTGTCAGCTTCTTCAGACCAGAGACTACACTCTGCAGCTTTGCAGGAGTTTGGGAATTTCAGTAAATTTTGAAAAATCTTCTCTGCGGCCTTGACAATCTATCACCTTTATAGGCGCAGAATTAAACACCGTCAAAATGTTAGCCAGACTAACAGATCAAAGAATTCTGGACATCCAAAAATTGCTCGATTCTATTGCAGAGCAGCAAGGTCAAAGCCAGATTTATACTGAAGGTTCTAGGTCTTATGGCTGCGGCCATTCTTCTTCTACCACTGGCTCGCTTCCACATGCATCTTCTGCAGTGGATGCTATTCACTCAGTGGTCGTACCACAGTCTCCCGATGAGGCACAAAATCTTAGTCACACAGTCGCAGAACTCATCTGAATTGGTGGATATCTTCCCTCTTCTTCATCAGGGCCGACCTTTGTTCCCCTCCTCCAGTTGCCACAGTCACTACGGATGCCTCTCTGATCGGGTGGGGGCATTATCAGGGCAGGATGGTCCACGGGACGTGGCAACCCATAGAATACCATCTGCACATAAATGTCCCGGAGATGAGAGCGGTGCTTTTAACGTTGCAGGCCCTCAACGACTTTCTTCCCACGGGACTATTGCAGTACAAACGGACAACATGTCCGTGGTCTGGTACATCAACAAGCAGGGCGTGACCAGGTCCTATCCGTTGTGTCAAGAAGCTCTCAGACTTTGGCAATGGGCAATCTCCTCTCATCGGTTTCTGATAGCAACGCACATCCCCGGCAGGTCCAACCTCTTGGCGGACAGGCTGAGCAGATCCATTCTGATGCCTCACGAGTGGTCTCTCAATCAATCTGTAGTGGATCAGATTTTTCTGAAGTGGGCACTCCTTGTTGCCATCTTTTGCTACTCCTCAAAACAACAAGTGCCCGATTTTTTCACCCTCTTTTCCCCTTCCAGGCCAACCCTGAGAGACTCTCTAACCCAGGATTGGCCCCGGGGACTTCTGCACGCTTTTCCTCCTTTTCCCTTGATTCCACAAGTCATTCAGAAAGCCACCGCTTTGAGGGCCAAGTTGATTCTCATTGCCCCTATTGGCCTCACAAATTTGGTTTCCGTCTGCATCGTCACCTTCTGGTGCAGCCCTGGCATCTGGACCCAGTTCCGGATCTCTTGATCCACCAGTCGGGTCAGCAGCACCGGCCATTCATTCTCTCAACCTCACTGCTTGGTTGCTCCACTTCCTTCCCTAGCCAGGCTACCGATGATCTCTGACTCGAGACATCTTAGTGTCTTCTTTAAAGTCGCCACTAGGACTGTTTATGCTAGCAAGTGGCAACGTTTTTCTATTTGGGCAAATTCCAGGAATATTGATCCCTTTACTGCTCCTGAACATTCTGTTTTAGATTTCCTGGCTGAGGTTTTTCATTCAGGATCCTCTTCATCTACAGTTAAAGTTCAACTGGCTGCTATTTCCAAGTATCATGTTGGCTTGCATGACAATAACATTATGTCTCATAGATTATGCAAGGCCTTTCTGAGAGGAGTTTTTCTCCTAAAGCCTATAAAGCATCCTCCTCCGCAATGGGATCTAAACTTAATGTTGGCATCCTTGATGCTACCTCCCTTGAACCGCCTGCTTCATGTTCTTTGAAGTTATTGACCTGGAAAACTATATTCTTACTGGCTGTCACTTCAGCAAGAAGGGTTTCCGAGATTCAAGCTCTCTGCATTCGTTCCCCTTACTTGGTTTTTCATAAGGACAGGGTATCCTTAAGAACGAACCCGTCCTTTCTCCCCAAAGTTGTGTCTCAAACCAATATTAATCAATCTATAGATCTACCAGTCTTTTTCCCAAACTATTCCGACAGAGCTGAACAGAAGCTTCATTTTTTGGATGTCCATCGTCAGCTCAGGTACTATTTGCATAGAACTAAACAATTCAGGAAATCGGACCAATTATTTGTCTCCTATGCAGAAAACAGGATAGGTCTTCCAGTTTCTAAAGTGACCTTATCCAGATGGTTGACTTCCACCATTTCCTATGTGTACTCTCTCAGAGGCAAGCAGCTATCTTCTAAACCAAAAGCACACTCAACCAGGAGTCTATCCACTTCTGCAGCCTTTCAGGATAGACTACCCATTGATACCATTTGTGCAGCAGCTACTTGGGCCACGCCTCATACCTTTGTCTCTCATTACAAGTTAGACTTGGCCTCCAGAGACAGGGGCCAGTTTTGGTTCCACAGTTCTCAAGAGTCTGTTCCATTGAGCCACCGGGATACAGGTGCTAGGGGCGGTCCCATCCAGCAAGAATGAAGGCGAGATTGACAACTTAACATTTAGAAGTTATGTACCTACCATAACGCTCCATGTTAGTTGTCTTCTCTCGCCTTCTTTCTTATGCCCTCCCTCCTTCCCCCTGGCCTGGACAGATCTTGAAGAGTTCCTATCAGGTTGTTTTCCTCCTGAGCCTTCATATGAGGACTCTTATTATGAACTTGTTTTCCTAATTATGTTAGGTTAGTCCTTAGCAGGGTAGGTTAGCTACCAAACGAGATCTGAGGTAGTTCCGCCTTGCATCATGGGATATAGGGTTGCCTTGAGCTGGTAAAAGGAGTTCTCAAGCTAAAGCAAGTGCCGAGTCGGAGCCGAGGATCGGCTCCGAACCCATCCAGCAAGAAAGAAGGCGAAAGAAGGCGAGAGAAGACAACTAACATGGAACGTTATGGTAGGTACATAACTTCTAATTTTTTACTGTGGTTTCCTTAGTTCAGTTTGGTGGTGGGGTGTGGACATTCTGAGTGATTAGTTTATGGTCTGATCTAACCAGTGACGGGTTGACCTCCGGTGTGGAACACCTGTCGCCCATTTTGGTGATGACCAAGTCCAATATGTTTTCACCTGTGGTAGGGGAGTTTATCAGCTGATCCAGGGCGTTTGAGTTGATGAATTCCCTGAAGCGCTGGGCCTGGGAATTTGTACTAGAATAGTTTTCCCAGTGAATGGTGGTGTAATTGAAATCGCCCAGTATCAGGATGTTTGGTAGGACCTTCATGTCTTCCAGTGTTTCCAGAAAGGTGGAGTGGTGGTCCTAGGTCATGGAGGGTGATCTGTAGCAGGCCACAATTTGCATTGCAGATTTGCCTATGGATACACCCCCTCCTTTTGTGTTTCGGTCCGTGTTCTGTGGCCAAAACGTGTGGTATGAGTTGTATCCCTGTAGTGCTGGGGTGCTGTCTGGAGCCTTGAACCAGTTTTCAGTTACTGCACAGATGATTTTCTCCATACTGAGGAGTGCTTCAAGCGCACGCATTTTGAGATTTTAAACTCCTGGCGTTAAGTAGCATAACCATCAGTTTTTTGTTAATTGTGCTGTTTACGGAGGTAGGTTTGACTTTTGAGCCTTGCCTAAAAAAGGCACAGTGGGCGCAGCAAGAGCCTTGACCAGTATTCAAAAGCCTAGGAGCGACAGGTGCAAGCTGTCTCTTGCGAAGCAACTCGGCTTGTCGAGCATGTCATCCCAGGCTGACAGACACTGGATCCCCTTTGAATGACAACAGAAGCTTAGCCAATTGTTGAAATTGATAATTTTTTCTTTATACTGAGGTATCATTCTTGGTGAGGGCAGGATGCTACTCAGTCATACCAACCTGAGCTACATGATCAGAGAGCTCTTCCATGTCTCTCTTCATGTAGTCCAGGGAGGTACGTCTCGGGTCATTCACACCAACATGAACAATGACAGAGTCATATTTGTACTTGTTCTGGAGTGACCTGAGTGCTTGTGTTATGTGGCGGATTCTGGCTCCCGACAGGCAGCTAACAGTAACCTTCTGCTTATCCAGCCTTTTGAGTGGGATGTCAGTGTGCCTGACTATAGAGTCACCAATTACTAGTGTATTAGGTATGTTATTTCGCCTTAAGGGCTGTGATTGTGCGGCACACTGATTTTGTGTTTTAGGTGCCGTCTGGTTTGTGACAGGAAGTGCAGGTTGTTTGGGTGTCTGCTTTGGAGGTCTCTGATGCTTTTGCAGGTTTTTGTTTAGAGCCTCAGAGTATTAATTTGTGTATTTGTGTATTTTTGGCCAGTGCTGTTTTAGGAGGTCTGTGTGCGGCCGGAGTTGTGGTGCAAGTGTTAACCTTCTCCTCTTGACTGTCTGTTCCAGTCTGGGGGGAGACAGCTTATCTTCCAGTTTGGCTGTATAATTGCATCTCTCTCATATGTTAGTGTTTTGTGGTAGGAGGAAAGGGTTGTCTGTGTACATGAGGCAGTTGTAACATTGCCACAGGATGCCCAGATTCACAAGCTGGACTGGAGAGTGCACCTGAAGTTGCCCTTTGGTCATGCCTGAATAGCACGGTGAGCTGCTTAGTTGCTTGGTTGGTGAGGGGTGAATAAAGAGCCTTGCCCTGCTGGGCCATCAGTGTCAGAGTATATTAGTGCTTGCTATTAGGTCTGAGCAAGTGCTGGGCTGCAAGATGCTTTTTGAGTGCTTAGGTTGACAGTTCGACTAGTTTCAAGGGAAAAACTGAAGAGGAGACTTAGTGGAGCTGGGAATAATTTAACTGGAGCTAACCGGCACTGCCCATTGTGCAAAACCTCACAAACGCGGTTTTTATAGTAGGGAAATGAGATTGAAATTAGCCCAAAATGACCAATAAACTACTAACTTCTGGGCTGGAACCACTCCTCCAGGGACAGATAGGTTGCTCAAAGCTCCCCTCTCTCACAGATGAACAGAGAAACTTCCTTCTATCCAAGTAAGGTATGGGCAACTCAGAAACTAGTATCACAGCCCTGAATTCAGCACTAGCCTGAAAACTGAACTATACTAGCTTAGAAAGGCGGGAAACAAGGAATTTTTTTTTTTTGTTCTTTTAAAGATAAGGCAAAAACAGTAAAAAAAAAAACACTTAAAACAGCTATAAACGAGTACAGACTATCAGAAAAGGCTATCGCACTTTAGTGTGTAGCCTACAACAGTTAAACAAATTATTGAAACAAAAAGCAATTTTTTTAAAAGTGCAGGCAGTCAGATAAGTACAACATGTAAAAAAAACCAAGCTTTTAAATCACAATAAACGCGGCAAAATCTGCATTTAGGCGGAAAAACAGTTGAGTACAGCAAGAAAGTACAGAAAACTGATACTTAATTACTCCAAAGTCTCTCTCCTAAGCTTGAAGGCTTATATCAGTTTCAGGCTTTCTAGTGCTACCCAGTAGGTTAGTTACAGGAAAGATGGGAAACAAGTGCAGATGTGGTCTTTTAAACCAGAAAGTTGAAAGAGACGGACAAACTGTTCAAATGGTCAATAAACTACAGTTTCTGGGCCAAGAACCGCTCCTCTCGTGGTAGACAGGCTACCTAATGCTTACCACTCCCACTGATAAGCTAGAAGGCTTTCCTCCAACACAGAAAGGCTTGCGGGGCTCAGAAGCTTGCCAACAGTCCTGGATACAGCAACTCTGTATCTGGTCTAGGCTAGTTACAGGAAATGTGGGAAACAAGCGCAAGTGCGGCTTTTAAACCAGAACATTGAAAGAGATGGAAGAAAACTGCCCAAGCTGCCAATAGCTACAATTTCTGGGCCAGGAACCACTCCTCTTGTGGTAGGCTACCTAGTGCTTACCACTCCCACTGATAAGCTAGGAGGCTTCCCTCCAACACAGAAAGGCTTGCGGGGCTCAGAAGCTTGCCAACATTCCTGGATACAGCAACTTTGTATCTGGACTAGACTAGTTACAGAAAAGGTGGGGAACAAGTACAAATGTAGGTTTTCAAGCCAGCAAGTTGAAAGAGATGGAAAACCGCCCAAACGGCCAAATAAACTACAGTTTCTGGGCCAAAACTTACTCTTCCCGTGGAGGATAGGCTACCTAGTGCTTACCACTTCCATGTATAAGCTAGAAGACTTTCCTCCAACACAGAAAGGCTTGGGGGCTCAGAAGCTTACTAACAATCCCGGATACAGCAACTCTGTAACTGGGCTGGGCTAGTTATAGGAAAGGCGGGAAACAAGCACAAGTGTGGCTTTCAAACCAGAAAGTTGAAAGAGATGGAAAAAAACTGCTCAAACAGCCAATAGCTACAATTTCTGGGCCAGGGACCACTCCTCTTGTGGTAGATAGGCTACCTGATGCTTACCACTCCCACTGATAAGCTTAAAGGCTTCCCTCCAACACAGAAAGGCTTGGGAGGCTCAGAAGCGTACAAAGAGTCCTGGATACAGCAAATCTGTACCTGGACTAGACTAGTAACAGGAATGGCAGGAAACAAGCGTAAACACAGGCTTTTAAATCAGAAGGTTGAAAGAGATGGAAAAGCTTACCAAACGGCCAGTAAACTATAACTTCTGGGCTAGAAATCACTCCTCCTGTGGTAGATAGGTTACCTAATGCTTGCCACTCCCACTGAGCTAGAAGGCTTCTCTCCAACACAGAAGGGCTTGGGTGGCTCAGAAGCTTATCAACAGTCCTGGATACAGCAAATCTATACCTGGATTACACTACTTATAGGAAAGGTGGGGACCAAACGCAAAACGGGCTTTTAACCAGAAAGTAGAAGGAGATGGAAAAACTGCCCAAACAGCCAATGAACTACAGTTTCAGGGCCAAAACCTACTCTTCTGTGGTAGATAGACTACCTAGTGCTTACCACTCCCACTGATAAGCTAGAAGGCTTCCCTCCAACACAGAAAGGCTTGGGGGGCTCAGAAGCTTACCAACAGTCCTGGATACAGCAAGTCTGTATCTGGACTTGACTAGTTACAGGAAAGGCAGGAAACAAGCTTAGAATGTTTTGTTTTTTTGTTACAGAAAAGCAGCTAAAACAACAGTAAATACAATTCAAATTGTAGTGCAGCCCAGCACACCCGAGCGTGTAGCAACACTACGGCAAATACAGTTCAAATAAATGCAATTACCTTATGGAAGTTCAGGTAGAGACACAGGAATGCTGATACAAGTTATGGAAGTACAGGTAGAGAAAGAGTCTCCATTTCACAAGTAGGAACTTGTAGGTGGAATTTGGTGATCAAAGAGTGTAGGGCTGAATGAAACTTGAAATAGTTGGACAATTATTTGGTTTATAAATGAGGTTATGAATTATGAGAAGTTGAGCGCATGTTGGGTGGTGGGAAATACTAATTAGTGCAGCTCTTAGGGCGACAGCCAGTGGTATGACCTATATATGAGGTTTACTGCAAATGTGTCTGTTGTAGTATTGCTCCAGCTTGGTGATCTGGGTAGATGGTAAGTTGGTAAATATGGGTGCAAAGCAAAGAAGTGTAGACAAATAAGAAGGGGAAAGCAATATGTTACCATAACATCAGTCAAGATAGGTTTAACTGTAGAAAGACGGCCTATTTTATGATGCGTTCCCCCCTTACTATGTGTTATGTTTAATCAAATTTTACATGTTTGTCTTTGTATTCACCAAGTAATGTGGTATGTGGTGCAAGATAAATTTTAGTGCAATGTGAAGGGGGGATTGACAAGGCAGTTTTTGGATATGTAGCTGTTTCAGGACAAATAGAATTAGTTTGGATTTTTCTGGGGGTGAGAAATAGCTGTGTTTTTTGTTAGCCATGTGTACACTGAAATAAGGGAGTTTTGGGTTATTTTTTATAGACTATAAAGGTTTTGGTCCAAGCAAGTAGTAGCCGAGTCATTCCCATATTATACTATGACTCATTCTTAGTTCTTGTACAGCTGTCTTTGCAAATATTAGTGTGTGGGACCAAGAATGGATCCTTGGCAAACAACTAATTAAGAGAGTTAACTGTGGAACCAGGCCAGTGCTGGAGTGAGTCCTAGGTGAGTGTTTTTTTTTTTAGGAGAAAATGGTGAGAGACTGTGTTAACAGGTTTAGAAGAAGAGCAGATACAAGGTTTTCTTAATTTCTGCTTATATTGAGTGCATTAAAGGTAGGGGAGAGCAGTGCAATGCTGTGGATAGGGGTAAACATGACAAAAATAGGGACAGAAGGGAAAAGGATTGTGATATAACTAAGTAGCTGTGTCTGTATGCATTTATCTAATACTTTATGCCTATTGCTAGTGAGTTAGCTGGAATTGTTACTTTGTAGAGAGGTAGAATGTACGTAGTTTCCAAAGCAGAAGGAAATGGGATTGTTTGATGGAATGGTTTATTAAAATGGGTATTGCTTCAGCTGTAGTTGTAATTTATTATTCTGCTGGTTGGTTGTCATGTGCTAAAAAGATGTCTTTTAATGGTAGCTGTAGGGACTGGTCGAAAATAGAAGGGTGAGGGAAATTATCTTGCTCTGAGCTTGCAGAGTAGAGTGGCCCAAGTTATTAATTAAAAAGGAAACTAAATTAATGAAATGGGATGTAAAAATACTAACAGTGGTACTTAAGTTTTTCCCAACTTGAAACATATTCCTCAGGCTGTCTGTGAGGAGCATGACCCTTCTGTTTTGTGAGATTGGCCTGTGCTGCTACTCATGATACGCTGCTGTCACACTGAGTGCTGCATAAAAAAATCCATGTTAAGCTTTCACAAAACATTCAAGGACAGTGCATTAGGAGTATTTTTCCTCTCTACCCCATTGAAGATGGCCTTACTCGGTTAGAAATGACCAATTTTCTGGGTTGCCAAGTAGAGCGGAAGTTATCTTTGGTCCCTGCTGTTCATCATTGGATTATTATTGCAGTAGCACAAAGCTACTACATAAGATGTATCTTGACAAGTATCGGACATTCAGGCAGTATAAAAAAAAGTGTGTGTCTTTCATGAGCACAATATCTCTGAGGCAGCCCAGGGGTGTAGTGCTTGTATAAAAGTGGAAGCATGGGTGCCAATGACCAGAACGTTCTTGCTGTTTAAAGGCTTCATTCAGGCCTTGGGCAGGTAAGTGGCTGTCTGAGAACTTTATTACTTTTTTATAAAATTTGTGAGAAATGTTTCCTATGTCTAAGGGAAAAGGGAAGTTTCTGTGTAGAAAGCAGATACCATATACTAATTTCGACAGCCTATTTGTTTCATCTAGGAGGGGCACACAATGTCTGCTCATGTGTAATTTGCTTGTTTGTTACTCCTAAGATGGTTCACGTAACACTGTTGGTATATTTTTGAAAAATCAAAGTCTGAAGGGCTTTACTTGTAAAGTGATGGATACCTACTTGACTGCTTTGGACCTCTCCCTTCCAATTCCTAAGAAAATACAATTTGTTGAAGAAGCTTCTGAAGTTGTTCTACCTTTTGCCTATCTTCACTGGCATTCAACAGATGACTGTGCTGTGGCCTTGACCAAGTCCTTGGATCTTCATCAGCTGCTTCTGACCCCTTTGGTGCTGCTCCAGAGAGATGCCACTAAGTGTGGGAGCCTAGCAAGTCTTAAAAAACATGGACAAATGGCTGTAGCAGAGAAGGAGAAACCCCAGCTTTTGCTTTCAGAAGAGTTGGAAGGAAGCCTTCAGTTGCTGGTTAGGGAATAGGTAGTTGGTTTGAGAGATGGAAATGTGGACATTTGATATGACTATCTGTTACATTAGGTGCACGTATAAAGAATGTTCTATACAAAGCATCTTTCTCCAGTTTCAGCCCCCATCTGCCAAGGAGGCCAGAGAAGAATGGGATAGTTTTGCTAAGGGGGAAGTTCAGTCCTTAGTCTTTTCCACCCTCTTACCATTTGAAAAGGTGTCCCTCTCCCCCTCACACAATAACTCCTTGTCAGAAGAGGAAGGATTTCAACTGTGTTTCTCAGGCCTTCTGTTTGGACAGTTCGGAATCTTAGATTTTCATCTGATTCCCCTTCAGAGGAAATGGACTTCTCCAACACTTAGTAAGAATCTCTTTCACTGGGATGAAAAAGAAATGTCAGGACACAAGGGATGCTATGAATTCCTTCAGGTGGATACTTCAAAACATCTTACCATTCCTCTTGTCATTGCAGGTCTTGAGAATGCTTTTAATTCTGGATGTCTCTGTCTAGACAGTCAACCTCCTGTGGCCCAAAATTTTAAAATTTTACAGAGTAACTCATTCCCACAAGTTTCTCTTTTTTGAGCCACTGGCAGATCCATCTTGTTTCCTTATACATGGACTCCAATTCTAAGCAGTTAGGTGCACTGATCCTGGGTCAGTCCTGGGACCTCTACTGCTGCACTAATCATGGATCAGTCCTGGTGCCTGTACCGTTTGGAATCTATTTCTCCGAAGTACAAGCTAAAGATCTGTGCTGACAAAGTTTGCTGATGACTGCAAACTGGGAGCGGTCATAGAATCTCCAAACGATGTCAGCATCCTACAAGAGGGTCTTGCACAAACAAATGATTGGTGCCAAAGTCATGGGCTTAAACTCAATGCAAAAAAAAAATGTTAGCCCTTTTTTGGTAAGAGCAATATTCCTGCTAACCACCACATAAGTAACCACACCCTAAGTACGTACTCTGTGGCGAGGGACCTGGGCATGGTGACCTTTGATCACCATGTCTCCACAGTGGTAAGAAGAGCATTTTACATTGCTTCCTCTCATAAGTAGGGGCATTGCCTCCAGAAAATGTTTTATACCTTCCCTGTACTTTTCTCTCTTCAGGCCAATAATTGACTATAATGCCCTTTTGGTATGTACCTTTCCAAGCACCTGCAGCAACTGGAGAGACCACAAATATTCCTCACAAGGAAAATCCAAGGTCTTCAGCATCCATCCTATGAGGATCATCTGAAATCACTGTCACTTTATTCTGTTTCATACATACTACTCAGAGAATATCTCTGCCTTGCTTGTAAGGCAATCTTTGACCCTACTTTATTGGAAATCTTGCATATCTGCAGGTCAAATGGTACACTGGTTACTCACTCTAAAGGCTTTAACCTGGTATGTGACATTAATAGAATCTGCTGGAGTGACAGATTTGTCTCCCAGCAGTTACCACACCTTTGGAATAGACTCACACTTCATGTCAAGCAGAACACCTCATTGACCCTCTTCAAACCCAATCTGGATGATTGGATGGGTAACCCTAAATCCACCCCGGGGGTTCCACCTGTGTCCCTCTTGGACAGGGGCGATGGTTGCTGATCGTGGTAATCTCAATCTGCCCTGTTCTACTGGAAGAATCAGATTATCTTCCTTATATGGTTGTGGTCATAAAGGGTCCCTGGACCACTTCACTTTCCACGTTAGTAAAATATATTTCCTTATACATTCACATTCGGAATCTGACATTTTCCCCAGATACCTGACCTGGAAGCTGAAACAGGCCAGCATATAAAAAAAAGAATAAATGAATAAGAATTTTCACAGCGGGGCACATTTGAACTGTGAAAGGCGGGCTGCACCAATGGACTTTTGATGCAACACTACTGATTCTAAATAAACTGCACCAAGAATGAATTGAATATGGCAATGGCAGATGACCCTTGTACAACCACGCAGCCAATCCACATTGGAGGGCATCCACCTAGCCACTTGGTGAAAAATTGTGGAAGTCCCTGGAGCAGTAGGATCTTCTGTGACAAAAGTTTCCAAGAGTCATTATTGAGACTGTTAATATGAGGAATATCCAAAGTTCAAAAAAATTCAACTGTTGCTCCTCTCTTAACACTCTGAGGCAGGCATATGGAGGAAAAAGCATATGCTCTCTCTAAAGGCAAGAGATTCCCTGCCTACAGACAATGTCCCTTCCTTCTTTCCATACAACAATTAAAAAGGCACAGTAGCCATGGCATCCCATGTTTCTGTCCAGTACCTTCAATATCTCCTGTGGGTCTCATTCCCAAGTGCAGATTTACCACTTCACAGGCATCTGAGACTTAAAGTTGTTTCAGCTGTAGTAGTAGAGGCCATTCTGACCAGAAATTTTATGCACTATCTGAAACTGCATGCTAACTATAATTCAAAGTGGAAAGGGATGATGATGAAGCGGGGGAAACTCAAGAAACGAGGAGAGACTGGGATTTTTGATACAGGCCTTTAAGGAGAATATCAGTTATACAGAATATTTTATCCATAAAGTAACAGAAAATATCCCAAGAACTAAACCAACATGGGAATGGAGAAAGGAGATTCTGCCAATAAAGGTGACTGCAACTGGAGATATAGACAATAGACAAGAGGGCACTGGCATTTTTTTGGAGAAAACTGGCAAAGGAATCAAGGTATTGGGAACAAATAACTAGAGAGGGAAAGATAGAATGGGAAGACGACAATAATTAATTTATTTGGACTTCAGGTTAGAGATTGCTTTCCCTAGCAAGGACCTATTCATAGTATAGGCAAAGGGAAAGAAATGGGAGGTCCTAAACGCAAGACTAGTGCTAGTAGAGTTTTTAGTAATATAGGGCGTCCGAAACAAAGAACAGCACTTGTAGAGTTTTGAGTAGAATCTAGAACAGGCGCTACCATTAAAAAAGGAATAATTTAGTAGAACATATAAATATTGCAGGATAACTATAAGACTCAATCAGAGAAGGTTAAAAGGACTGGGAAGTGAGGTATAAGCAATTTACAAAGAAACTGTAGGAGGATGTACATATGTCTCCCAAATGTGCAACAAAATCTAGAAGATTTAGGATTTTTGCTTTGAAATATTTGCCATAGATATTTTTATACCCCAAGTAGACTCCATGGAATTTTTCCTCACGTAGACAGTAAATGTTAGAGGTGAGACAAGGAGGAAAGAGGTAACTGGGAACATATTTTCTGGGAGTGTGCTTAGTTGGAGGACTTGATTCTCTGTGGGATGCACTGTTGGAGATGCTTTGTGAGAAGATTGGTGTGACAAGGGAGATGATTTTTCTGGGTTATGATACAGAATCGGAATTGCCTTGCTGTGTCTAACTTTGGTGCCTGCCAAAAAAGCAAGTACTAGAAAATTGAAATCGGAATGTAAATAGACTGTACTAGAAGTAGTGAATATAGTAACAGAGATAAAACAACTGGAATTGAGATATTTAGAAAAGGGTAGGAGCAAACTACATAGGAAAAAATGGGAATTGTGGGAACAATACATACAGGGGAGGAATGAGGTTTAAAATAAGGCAGGACTTAAATGAGCTATGTAATGTTTGAGTGAAAATGATTGGGTAGATTATAAGTGATGTATAATATTTTGCAACTGGGAGTGTTTCAGTATGGTTTCATAGGTTCATAGGTGTGTACTAGGCTAATAGCCCTGGAGCCTTTACAAGCCTAGCCCATAGGACTACCCTCGTATCGTGCCCACCTGACCTTAGTTCCCAGTGCCTCTGTCGAGTAGAGTCACTGGAGTGATCTCTGGGCTGAATTTTCTATTTCCCATCCACTCATCAAGATTCCTCTTGAAGAGGGCCAGTGAGGTGCTCTGCTTGACATGTATGGGAAGTCTATTCTAGAGCATGGGCAGTCTCTGGGTTATAAACCTGTCTTTCCAGCATGTTTTGTTGATTTGTGGTAATAAGGTTGAGGTCTGTGGAGCATGTGGTGTGGAGGGATTGGGATTTCTTTAGGTGTAGCATTTCTAACAGCTGGGTCAGACATAGCTTTGTAAGTCAAGCAGAGACCGCCTCTAAGTAGGCAATATGAGACCGCGAATAGTTGGAGGTTTTTTTTTAGTCTGTCCGTATAGGACACATGTTTAAGGCTCAGGATCCTCTTTGTGAGGTACTTTTTTGGCCTTTCCAGATGTTGCAGGTGTCTAGTGAGGTATATGCCAAATAGGGCATTGTACTCAATGATTGGCCTAATGAGGGAAGAGCAGAGGGAGACGATGACCTCTTTCTTCCTGGATGCAAAACCCTTGGCAATGAGATGTGCCACATAGGAGAACTTTCTGACCGCAGTGGCAATGTGGTGGTCAAAAGAGAGGTTGCTGTCAACCTGTGTTCCCAGATCTCTTGTAATGCCTTCTGTGTTCAGTGGAGTACCATCACTGTGGTAATTCAAGGGAACTGGGTTTTTCCCAAGGGACATGACACTTTTTTGGCATTGAGCTTAAGGCCATGGTTCTGACATCAGTCATTGGTCTCAGTGAGGCCTTTCTGTAGGGTGTCAATATCACTTTGGGGAGTTGATAATAGCTCCCAACTTGCAATTGTCTGTGAACTTTGTCAGCCAGAATCCCTTCGTGTTGGCCTGGACTTCAGAGAAGTAGATACCAAGCAGGAGAGGACCCAGGACTGAACCCTGCGGGACTCCAGTTATGACTGGTCTGCATTCTGACTTGGAGTCAGCTACTTTCACATTGTGGGTTCTGTCTGTGAGCCAGTTTGCAGCCCACCTAGTGATGTAGGGGTTGATGCCTAGCTTAGTGAGTTTTTCCTGTGTTTCCTGAGTGGGGAATGGTATCAAAGGCCTTGGCCAGATCAAGGTAGGCTGTATGAAGCACCTTGCCTTTAACCACAGCTCTGGTGACTGACTCAAAGAAGTCAACCAAGTTGAGCAGGCATGATCTACCCTTCACAAAAACAAACTGTGTAGGATCCAGAGTTTGGAGATTCCCTACATCCTTGTTTATTAGGTCAATCATGATGTGTTCCATAGCTTTGCATATCAGACTCATCAGGCTAATGGGGTGATAGTTCTCAGGGTCTGTAGTCACTCCTCCTTTGTGGAGAGGGATGACTGTAGCAGTGTGCCATTTGGTAGGGACAAAGCCTGAGGTGAGGCTGTGATTAAACAGGGCACACGTGAGGTGCCAGTTCACTCGGTAGTTCATGTAGAACACAGCCAGGGATATTGTCAGGTCCCATAGAAGCTGTATTCTTGGCCTTGGACAGTGCTGTTTTAACCTGTGCAGCAGTAATGCTGGGTACCTGGCAGTCTACTGGTATTTTGATTGGTTCTTTGGGTGGGGGGGTAAAGTTGGCACTGAGTCTTTCGGCCAGTATATTGGCAATATCTGTTGGCTCGGTATAGAAGGTACCATTGTCCAGTAGTTCAGAGCAAATCTGGGTTTTGCCATGGAGAATCATTATATAACTATAGAAGGCCTTGTGGTTGTCTTTACTATCTGCTGTAGTTCTGTTTTCATAGTTAGCTTTAGAGGATTTGATGAGGTATCTCAACTTTTTGTTGAGGCTAAGGGAGTTTTTCTAGTCTTGGGACTTTAACTTATTCCGCATCAGTTTCCTCCTTATTTTGTAGAGCTTGTTTATGGCTGGGGACCACCAGATTGGCTTCCTTTTTTTTGGAGGAGAGCATCTTAGTTCTATTGGGTATGGCGAGATCCATGCATTTGTGTACGTGTTCGTACAGTGCATTGGTGTATGATTCGGTGGTCATGCAACTGTTCTCCATTTGCATGGGTGCTGTGAAGTTAGCTACCTCTGTTTTAAGGAGCTCAAAGTTACCTTTGTGAGTGTTTGTGATGTAAAATGTTTGTAACTAGGGTTGTGTCTGGTGTGATTTGTTTGCATTTATATGACTGTATGATTGCTTATGTCATAAGTGATGGTTTAATAACCATGTTTCTTTTAAATAAAAAAAAAATAGGCAGGAATTTGAATAATTTATGTAATGTTTGGGTTATATTTTATATATATATATATATATATATATATATATATATATATATATATATACATACATACATATATATATACATACATATATATATATATATATATATATATATATATGTGTGTGTGTGTGTGAAGTATAGAGGTTCTCCTGTTTGATTCTCGGCTAGAGAGCCTTCTGTGTGGTGTCTGCATGTCCTCCCCGCAGTCGAGTGGCCTCCGAAAGACATGCGTGAATGGGCGTGCCTTCGCTGAAGGTTGGGCATTGGGCTGGCAACTCGGCACCATAAAAGTCTACTGCCAATCATTAGCGGACCGGAGTTCCGCTGTGGCGAACCCTAACCGGGAAAAGCCAAAAAGACAAACAGCAACAATGTTTGTAAACGTGAACTTGTTAATACAGTTTGATTACTTTTGTGTAAATATAAATTTGCCTGTCACAAGTGATAATTCAGTAAAGGTGCTTAAAAAAAAAGAAAACATATTGGGAGCGACAATTGATGCAGAAATGTTCATGCAAAGGCAAGTTATTCAAATGAAGTATAAACAAATACGAACTTTAGTCTAATATAGTAAATCTAGAAGCAGTGGTGGGAAAGATGTGCACACATTATGAGGTTAAAATACTGGTAGACAATCATGGAAGAATGCAGGTATATTATCATAAAAAAGTAACAGGTCAGGTAGTACCCTGAGTATCTTCCCAACGTAAATTACCTATATTCATTGTATAGTGTGTGTGTTGTCTTAAGTACTGAACATTGGCAACAAACTGCTGTACTATGTAACAGATTAACATAGTATTAAAGGGTATTTGTATTTATATTATGCTGTAAGCGTCTTGGCCTGCATCTCTGAAGCAGCAGCATTTGTTTTGAGTAGACCAACTTTGCTTCTTAAAAGATACGTTTGCTTTATCTCTTGAGTAAATGTGTTTGTTAGTTGGAACTTACCAAAGGTTCTTTCAGTAACAAAGGACTTGAAAGGAGACATTGAGTATTTTCAGAATTCCATAGTAGATAATGGTTGTTCTCTTTAAAATAGTTTGCCTTTTAATGGTGGGGCATATCTGTTCTGTCATTAGGTGTTTTAGTTGGTTGGTCTATTAAGTAATTTGGAAGCTCTTTCCTATGCCTGTAGCCATTTACATTTTCAGTTGTGTGTCAGTGATGTCTCTCTGCCTGGCTAGATGCACAAATCTTAGTTTTTATTTTTAATTGCATAAGTGCTGAATTTTGAGACGATAGTAAGGAAATGATAGGGAGTTCATATTTCAGTCTAAACAAAAGTATATAAATAGGAATGGAGTATCTAGCCTCTAAAGTAAGGAGGTTGGATACTTTACTAGGGACACTAAATAGGGTCAGAACTTTAACAAGTGCAACATATTGATTATTGAAATATGGTAAGTGGTAGCCTGGTGCCTCTGGGTTCTTACTTTTAAGCTTCCAGTGTGTTGTACCATTGTGCGGTCCAAAGAGCATAATGTTGGTCGCTTCTGTTTATGAATCGCTTGGTGGTGCAGGTTCCAGAGTTGGTAGGTCTTTGGTTATTGTTCATTCTGATTAACCTTGTTTGGAAATTGTCACATGCATACAGGTCTACTTCAAAACATCTAAAACCCATAACATTGAATTTCATAACATCGCACACTACAAATCACAAGAAAATAACATCTCCTCCACCTATAATGACACCAAACTGCCAAACACACTTTTTACTACATTTCTGTAGGTGAGGCGAGCCCCCTTGTACCCCCCATGTGGGGGGCTCCACCCCCTGTAAATTAAATATATCAACTCCAAGATCGCACTATAGTGGGAAAAAGTTAATTTCCTATCCCCACTGTATCAAGCCCCCCTGCAGAAACGTAGTAAAAAGTGTTTGGAGGTGTTATATGTGGAGATGTTATTTTCTTGTGATTTTTAGTGTTAGATGTTATGAAATTCAGTGTTATGGGTTTTTAGATGTTCTGGTCTCAATGTTATGAAATTGGATGTTATGGGTTTTAGATGTTTTGAAGGGGACCCTCTGCATACATACTGCAGTTGTGTTGAAAATGTTCCCAGGGCAGGTTCTTTTATGAACAAGTAGAATAAAGGAGTGCCTAATGCAGAAAACTTGTAGAGCACCTATGTTGATCTACCAGTTTAAAAACTGTATATTAGTTGTACTGATTGAAACAACCATCCCCCATAACATTTTCCACAGAAGATGTGCATTTTGTCTAGGACTTGCACACAGTATTCCTAATCCTCTCCTTTTTGTAACATTTAACTAGCGGACACTTACGTGAAGATTGAAATCTCTTTGGAGCTGCTTGCCTTTGAAGAAGCTGAGCCACTGCTGACATCGCCAAAAAAAACTAGTATTTGGAGAAGTTTCCCATGTTGTGAGACTGACAGCACTCCCATGTAGGCTCATGGTTGTATGATTCAACAAGGTTCCTTTGCAGCTCATGAACTTTGCATCTTGTTTGCTTATGTTACTTATTTATTCACTTTTGTTAACTGGATATTTGAACTTGTCCTTGGTTTATTTTCATTCCTGACCTGGGTCATACAGGCAATGCAATGTTTTCTCGTATAAAGCAATATACTTTTAACATAAATTTGTGTATTAAAGCATGCAGCATCATAGATGGTAACTGTACATTGTATATAAATAACTTTCATTAAATAAAATAGATAATGAGATTACATATTTACATGCATTCTGTACATACAAGTATTAAAGTATGTTTTAAGCAAAGTCTTGTAAAGCAAGTGTCTGTGGTAGCTGCCATAAGAAAACTAAATGTTTGTTTTTCCTGCTACCTTACTTTATCCTCTTCATCTCTGTAGACCTTTCCTCTACCTCTTCTTTCCTCCCTGCTCCCCTAAGCTACCTGAAGACACCCTGCCCTGCACGATTCTTATAATCTCCTACTCTCCATCCTTCCTCCTGTAACCATAATAATGAGCATCATGTCTCATACAAAGATATTGCATAATTTCTTTTCACTGTCTGTAATCATGTAATTTCTAATATCTCTTTAAATGACTTATTAAAATAGTCTCAGGCCTCATTTATCGCATACTAATTTACGTAACAAGTAGTATAACTGTTGAGTTTTTCTTCATATTTTCTCCAGTTCATGTTATTGTTTTTCATTGCACTCTAATTTGAAACCTATGTTCTGTGTTTTTTCTCATTACGTTTTTTTCACTTTTGTGTTTTGTAGTGTAACATGATGTATAGTGATTTAAAGTATCTGTACATCAATTTTTTGTAGTGTAACATGATGCTTTGTGATTTAAAATATCTGTACTTGATTTTTGAAAGATAGTGACTGTGGAGCTTTTTTCCTTAGGCCTCTGCAGAAAAAGGGCACTTCTGGCCCAGTTGGACTTTCACTGCAAACAAATGTTAAATTAATTCATAAAAGATTATAGCCAGTCACATTGTATGATAAAGCATTGATTTAATTAAGTTGTGTAGCTGTACAAGCAGGATGTATTGAATTGTACCTATATAAAAGGTGTGATACTGGCAGTTAAAGGATTTGGAAATTGAAGTAAAAACGTCAGGATAGTTTTGGTGAGATGTTATCCAGTGTCTCTGTAAACTGATTTTTATTTGTTTTCTAGATTAGATTTTAGATTTGTCTTGAATTGTATCAGATGATACGTTTGCCTAATATCCTGTGGTAACAATGTGTGGAAGCTGTTTTGGAGAGTGCTGTTATGTTTCCTGTGATTGTAAGTTTGAAACGTGCCCAGGTTAGTAGGAGTCCATCATTCATCTCTGAGAGATTATATTGGTTCTCTTTTGAATAAACTTTCTAAAGATGGTCAGTGTTTGTCGTTCAGAAACTTATATGTTAGTTTAGGAGAAAATGCTCTAGCTTGCTCTGGTAGCCATTTATGTTTGAATGCAGTGTAGCAGTGATGCCTCACGCTTTTTGACAAATGTACAGATCTAAGTATTTTGTTCTGGCTTTATGGATGGATGCTAATGTGATGAGTGGCAGTGCCTATCTGGTTGAGTAGCAGTACATTAATGGCAGTTGAGCATTTGCTTTGTAAGGTTAATAAGTTTGAGGTTTTGTATACCATTATTAGCCCCAGGTTTCATACGGGCAGTGCAAGTCAGATTCAGATCTGGTAACTATCCAAATTACTTTGGTGAGGTAGTAATTAGCAGCAAGGTGCTACGGGGTCAGTAGTGGATTATACTGCTCTCCATTTGTAATCATTGTGCAGTGCCAGATAACATGCCAGCAGTCTTATTGATTTAAATACTTTAGTTTGTGTTTTCTAATTTCTACAATGCTTAACCATCTACCATTGACATAATTCTACGTAAAGAAATGTGATACTCAAAGTGGACAATTAATTATGGCCTTGTAAGTTGTACATGTATACATTTTATATATTTAATTTTATATATTTAATATATATTTGCCTCCACTGAAAATGGGCTTTGTCCAGTTGGACTTTGTGGGTTAACAAAGACAAATGTTAATTTGTGCTGCAGGTTTTTTTTTTTTTTGTGATAGAGGTTGTATTTTGCCAGCCATTGCGATCACTATATCTTCTGCATACAGTAATCGGTCTATAATTTGGGGATATTCCGAGGCAAGTAATTTACAATCAGGGAAAACGAGAGAGATTATTAAGGAACTCTGTTGTACTCATATTTGTTTGCCTGTTTTGGATTGTATGTTAATGCCAGAAACTATTAGTGTTCTTCCAGTGTGAACCATGAGGTTATCTCATCAGAAAATCCAGTGACTTTTAATTTGGTAATCAACATACTCTGATCAACTTTTTCAAAAGCCAGTCCCATATCTAGGAATATTGCCCTGGTTAATAGACCCTCATACATATTGTTGTATATCTGGTTTGTTAGAGCAAAGGCGGGTAGACAGAGTACCATATTTAGGTCCAAGTCCATGCTGTTTGTCTTTTAAGAATATTATATGTGGATATATAGTCCATAATTTGGTTGTAGATTAACATTTCCCGTGTTTTGTTGAGGGGGGAATAAGCAGGGTATTGGATGATGGTCTGGTGCTGTGGCGGACAGAGGACCACAGCTGTGGGGCATACTTTGTGCTTAGAGAAAGGTTGAAAATATAAGTAAGAGACTGCACAACCACTGGCTTCCTAATGTGAATCTTTTAGGTTGAATAGCATGGAGTATCAATTTTTAGCTGTATTCTATTTTGTCAGGTAGATGTCCTTCAAGGATGCATCTGCAGTCTTAACAAATGGGTTGTCCTGTCGTCAGGCAGCCCTTCGGTCGGCCGGATTCCAAAGTCTGGGTCTGGCTTCGGCTGGTGTCGCACTTCACCCGACGTCATTGCGGCAGTTATTCGGGTATAAAAGCATCAGCCGACGCCATTTTCCTCAGTCTTTCTTGCTGTGCTCAAGCAGAAGCTGTTGGCAAGTGCCAGTCGGTCAGATCCAGAGATTACTACTACCGAAAACTTCTTCGAAGACTTCTATAAAGCTAAGTACCCCGTTGGGGACTCTTTCTTGCCTCAGCTGATGTCAGAGAAAGTTAATAACTGTTTATCTTGTGGGAAACAAATACCTCATAAAGATTTCCACTCCTATTGCATACATTGTTTAGGCCCAGACCACGACGTAGCAGCTTGTCTAGCCTGCTCTTCTTTTAACTGACGGACGCTTGGACGTCGGTCGGACTTTGCTGAACAGATTTTCGGCTCTGATTTATTATGCCGTCGGATCCTCCGACTACACAAATTACTAAAAAACGCAAAGAAAAGGACCGGCACTCGCGGTCTGTGGTTTCGGCCGAAACCGCGGTTAAGCAAACCACGAGTGACTCTGTTTCGGCAGCAACCGAGCAAGCGGTCCTTTCTTCAGCCGATAACTTGCCTTCCACCGAGGCCTCTTCTAGCCTGGTAGAGACGGCCTCTGAAATCCAACCTTCTGTTGCGGTTTCACAGGATTTATCAGACACCATTCCCCTGGATGTTTCAACCCCTGCACGTGGAGCTGCTAGGCCTCCTCCAGCTATGTCTGTTAAGGTCTTTGCCAGGGCTAAAGCAGCCAAAACAACGAAACCTGTGCCTGCCAAGCCCCCTTCTCATAGGCCCAGCACCAGCTCCCACATGCTTTCTTTGGCTGAGGATCTCATATCTTTAATCCGTGGAGCCCAGCCTCATCCAGACAGGGCCTCTCTCCCTCCTCCAGAAAAGAGACCTAGAGCAGAGCCCCCTGAGCCAGTATCCGCAGATGATTCTAATGATGACTCGGAACATACAAACCCTCCTGAGGGTTCTTGTTCCCCTTACGAAGATTCTGATGCTGAGGAGTCCATCCCTTCAGCCTCTCCCCCTGAGGAATTTTCCTTTGGGGAAACCTTACATGCTATGAGGGAACATTTTCAGTGGCAGGGCCAAGATTTCACAGATTCTAGAAAGAGGCTTGGGACCTTCCTACATTTGCCACAACACAGACCTTTAGCTATACCTCCAGTTCTTTCTGTTGTTGATGATGCATTTAATGATGCTTGCACTGCTCCTGATTCTTTACCTCCCTGCCCTTGTAAGCCCGATAGGTACTACAGGGTACCGGACACTCATCACCATTTCTATAAGGCTCCTGTTGCAGATCCTGAGACTATCTCCCAGGGCCCTAAAGCTGTAGCAGCTACTTCTAAAACCCTCCCTCTGAAAGGGAATCCAGGTCCTTAGAGAGATGGGGTAAAAAAGTTTACACCTCTGCCACCTTGTCAGCTAGAGCTTTGAACTGCCAATTTCATATGATTCAATATCAAGAGTTTATGCTTGATCAGTTGACTAAAAAGCTGTCCTCTGAAGAATCTTTAGATAAAAAGTATGTTCAGGAAATGGTACATAACATACAGCAGGTTAGTAACCATTCTCTAAAATGTGGCTATGATGCTGGAGGCCTTAGATCAGCCATGACTGGCACAGTTATTAGGAGGCATGCATGGTTGAAAGAACAAGCATTACCAGACCATGTCAAATCAAAGCTTTTGGATGCACCTATGGACAAGGTCAATTTATTTGGTTCCACTGCACAACAGGTACTAAAAAAGATGGAAGTGAAAGCAAAATCTGTGCAAACAGTGAAAGATTTCCTACAAGTTCAACCTCCAAGGTTTAGCAGGAACTGGCCCTCCAAGAATTGGTCCTTTCCGGAATCCTCTAAGCCACAAAGAGGTAGGAATAGGCGCACTAGAGGCAGAAACCAATCCAGGGGTGCCTACAGGGGTCGCCAATGGCAGGGTAACAACCAACGAGGCACGGATACAGCCACCACCACTACAACAACTCAATCTCAGTGACTTGGCGATGGTACCGCCTACCAGGGAACAACTACAAGCACCCTGGAAAGCTAGCCTTATTTTCAAGAAACTGGCACTGCATTACAAGAGAAAAATGGATTTTGCAAACTATAGACCAAGGTTACAGGTTCCATTTCCATACTCTACCAGAAAGAGGAATGCCAAACCTACCACCTACTCAAAAGACAGAAGCTCTAAAGCAAATATCTCAATTATTAAAAATGAGAGCTGTAAAAGGTACCATCTATGGAACAGGGAAAGGGATTTTACTCAAGACTCTTCATGGTACCAAGGAAAGAAAACAAATGGAGGCCTATTCTAGACCTGTCCGCTTTAAACACATTCCTCATTGTTCCCAAATTCAAAATGCTGACCTTACAGCAGCTTCTTCCATGCTGGGCAAGGAGTCTTGGCTGGTAACTCTAGATCTCAAGGAGGCATACCTGCACGTCCCCATAAGACCAATTTGCAGAAGATACCTCAGATTTCTTGCAGGATCAGAGCATTATCAATTCTCAGCATTGCCTTTTGGCTTATCTACTGCGCCCAGAGTGTTCACGAAATGCCTGGCATCAGTTATAGCTCATTGCAGACTTCAGGGGATTCAAATTTACCCCTACCTGGACGACTGCCTGATACAAGCGGACAGCAAAAACAAACTAGCAGAAGACTTACAAAGAGTCATCTACCTACTGCAAGCCCTGGGATATACAGTCAATACAGAAAGTCAAGGCTGATTCCATCCCAAAGAATAACCTTTCTGGGTGCAGAACTGGACACATCAAAACAAATGGCATTCCTAACTGCAGAAAAGAAAGAACAACTTCCTCTCTACTTCTTGGCATTAACAAAGCAGAACAATCTGACTGCAAGAAAAGTGTTACAAGCTCTAGGCTTTATGGCATCCTGCATAATACTGGTCCCTCATGCCAGGCTGCATATGAGAAAACTACAGTGGTACCTAAAGAATTTGTGGTCCCAGCACAAGCACAGCCTAGAAACCAAAATTCCAATGATCCCATGCCTGAAACAGGAGTTCCTATGGTGGGCTCAGGCCTGCCAAACAAACACAGGATTGCCCTTCTGCAAAAGTCAACCGAGACAAACCATCACGACAGATGCCTCAGACCTCGGATGGGGAGCACACATGCTGGGCAAGGGCATTCAAGGCCTATGGACTCAAGACCAGCTACATCTGCACATAAATCTAAAAGAAATGATGGCAGTAAAATTGGCAATCCAGGCATTCAGACCTCTTCTCCTAGAAGGCCAGTTGATGATAAGAACAGACAACACCACAGTTATGTGGTACATCAACAAACAGGGAGGCACACACTCATACCCCCTATGCCGGCTGGCACTCGACCTATGGGAGGTGGCTCTGAGCTGCAACATTCAGTTACGGGCAATCTATGTACCAGGGAAGGAAAACATTCTAGCAGACATATTAAGCAGAACTACAACAGATGCCCACGAATGGATGCTGCATCCGGACATCTTCAAAACCATCACAAGAAAATGGGGATTACCACAAATAGACTTGTTTGCATCCCCATTCAATCACCAGTTGAAGAAATTCTGCACAAGGACTTACCACCCACGTGCTTGGAAGGTGGACTCCTTTTCTTTCAGTTGGAAAAGCCTGACAGCATATGCATTCCCACCACTACCTTTGATGCACAAGGTGCTTCTGAAGATCAAAGAGGAACGTCCGAGGATCATTCTGATAGCTCCAAACTGGCCAAGACAACATTGGTACCCACTTCTGAGGAGCATGTCCAGGGAACAAATATGGACGCTGCCCCTGATCCCTTTACTGCTAACACAGAGCAACTACAGCATCCTGCATCCAAGTCTTAAAACTCTGCAGTTAACTGCCTGGAACATTACATAACACCAATTAACAAAGGGTTAAAGACATAATACTGGAGGCTCGCAGACCTTCCACAAGAAAGAATTATGCAGCAAAATGGAAAAGATATCTCATCTGGAGTACTGCAAAGGGGCAAGATGTGACACTGGTGAACATAGCCAACATCCTGGAGTACTTGGCAGAGCTCTACCATACAGGCCTGTCCTATTCTTCCATCAAGATACATGCATCAGGTATTTCGGCAGAATACAGCTTGATCCTCCTGTCTTCTCAAGATCCTCTGCTCAGACAGTTTTGAGAGGAATTAAAATGTAAACCTCCCAGAAAACCCCCATTGCCAGCATGGGACTTGAATTTCGTACTAGAACAATTGACTCTTCCTCCTTTCGAACCAGCAGCAACAGCAGAATTACAATACTTATCCTGGAAAACTGCCTTCCTGCTAGCAATAACTTCAGCAAGAAGGGTTTCTGAACTGCAGGCATTAATGGCAGTGCAACCCTTCCTGATCTTCCATCAAGACAGAGTGTCCATGAGAACAAATCCTACATTTATGCCTAAGGTGGTATCCAGAGTTTCTTTAAATCAGGCTATCCTCCTCCCTACATTCTTCCCCAACCCACAAAACAGGGGAGAAAGGCTCTTACATACCTTGGATGTGCACAGACTATTACGCTACTATCTGGACAGGACAAAAAGCAATAGAAAGACTGACCAGCTTCTGGTAGCATATGCAACAGGGAAGGAAGGGAAACCAATTTCTAAACAGACAATCTCCAAATGGATAGGAAATTGCATTAGATTTTGTTACTCCTACCATGGAAAGAAAACTCCAGAGAACATCAGGCCTCACTCCACAATGGCTACAGCCACTACCACAGCTTTCCTACGAGGAGTGGCTACCAAGGACATTATAGAGGCTGCTACTTGGACCTCCGTGCATACATTTGCCAAGCATTATAACTTACCACTATACTCCAGATCCCGTGCTGGTTTTGCCACTGCTGTTTTGCAAGGGATCCTAACTACACCATAATCTTTCTCTTTGCCTCCTCCCCTAGTTTAGCTATGGTATTCTACCCATTTGTTAAGACTGCAGATGCATCCTTGAAGGACATAGTACAGTTTTGTACCTACCATAAATGTAGATGTCCGAGAGGAATGCATCTGCAGTCAGGATTACCTTCCCTCCTTCCCCTCTGAGGTACTCCTAGGGTATTTACCAATCTTCAGCTAGCTTGGGGATCTATTATGGTGTATTTGTTTGTATATATGTACATACATGCTTATTTTGTGTGTTTGCTCTCTACTATTTGGAAACTTTGGCATTTATCCAAATTTAGCCATCCAAGAGGGCACCTGGCATCTGGGGCAAGAAACACTGAGGAAAATGGCGTCGGCTGATGCTTTTATACCGGAATAACTGCCGCAATGCCGTCGGGTGAAGTGCGACACCAGCCGAAGCCAGACCCAGACTTTGGAACTGCCGATCAAGGGCTGCCTGACGACAGGACAACCCATTTGTTAAGACTGCAGATGCATTCCTCTCGGACATCTACATTTATGGTAGGTACAAAACTGTACTTTCTTTAACTTGTGCCTTGTTTATAGTTTGAAGTAAACAGGAAGGTACTATGTTTATGTAATGGAATACAAGGAGAAGCTGCGACATTGATGGTAAACTGGGTAGCAGTGTTTGTAGGAGGAGAAAATGTGCTGTGCAAAATGCCTTGGACAATACCTCTTGTAAGAGGATTATTGCCTGGTTGTTTGGGGCAAAGTTTATTTGTATCTGGATTTTTTATTGCGTGCTAGAATTGCTTACACTGCCTTAGAAACCTTGTCTGTTGTTTTCTAATGTAAGCATGTTTATGGGTGTTTAAACAGGTATGGCCAGCTTTCTAATACAGTCTTTGAGCTTCATATGAAGTTTTAAGGTGATGCAAGTTATGGGGTGGGCTTTCCCTTAACACTTACTTGGGGGATGGTCTTGAATAGATGTCAGTTGATATAAAAAAATTGGCAAGGACAGAAGTTGAATTAGTGCAGTGATAGAGTATGCTCCAGTTATTTTTTTTTTTTAGTAATGAAGTATATTTTCAGCAATATGTGAGATATGTCTTGATGGTTGTATGAATTGGGGCAGTTTGCACACTTTTAAGTGTCCATCTAGTTGGGTTGGTCAGTGGTCACTCAAAGAATTGGGTAATGTTTGAATTGAAAGAATTTTGTCAGATGTGCAAGCATGATGACTATTTGAAGAGCCGCTAGGATGTAGGTTTGGTTACGTGCTCTGTGTCTTTCGCCTAGCACTCTTGTGTGAGGTCATTTACTGCACTGTTATAACTTGTTGATACTTGTTAACCTCTGCTATCTCTGAAAAACAAAAACAAATCTTGCTTTTTTCCCACTTTTCTGAGATTTAAAAAAGTTCAGTTACAGGCTTGCTGTTCTTGAACTGTTTGTAAGTTTCTGTGAGGCCATTTTTTTGCGTGGGCTAAAGGAAAGTCTCTCTGTTGATCAGTGGCAGTGAAAAACATTGAGCAGCCTGCCTTCCCCTGTGGGAGTGGTTACTGACTTGAAACTGTAGTTTTATTGGCCATTTTGGGTCAATTCCAAAACTCCTTCATCTTCCTCTCTTAAAACCGTCTTTTGCGTGTTTTTGTGCATAGCGCAACAGCGGGCAGCGCCACCTAATTGGGTTTAAACTATTCCTGGCTCCACAAAGTCTGCTCTTCACTTTTTCCCTTAGAACTGCTCTATCTCTCAATTTAAACACCATATGCTCATTCTAAGGCCCTTCACTGGTCCAATTAAGTAATCCTACAAGTTAGCACTATTAAACCATAAGCACTACTTACTCTTATACTCTCTATGATTACCCTGTCCTCTATTGGTCCGTCTTAAATTCAGTTTCCCTATTACTCTAGCATGTCCAAAGGTCAGTCAGTGGTTTCCTCTCCAGTCCAGCTGGTGAATCTGGGAATTTTGAGGCAATGTTACAACTGTCTCTTGTACACGGACAACCCTCTCCTCCTCCAAACAGGTTCAAATATATGTGAGAGATGCAACTATTTAGCCAAACTGGAGGCTGAGCTCTCTCATCCCAAAACTGGTGTAACCAGTCAGGAGGAGAAGGTAACCTCACACAACACAATTCCAGTATCACATAGTCCCACCACATCAGCGAACCAAACACATAAATACACAAAAACATACTCTGAGGCTCTAAATAAAAATCTACCTAAGCAACAGAGACCTCCAAAGCAGACATCCAAGCAAACGCTACCTCAAATCAAAACGCACACAACACATAACCCACAAAGTCAGAGTGCCAAGCAGCCACAGCCCTTAAGGCTGAATAACACACCTGTTACTCTTGTTATAGGTGACTCTATTGTCAGACACACTGACGTCCCGCTCACCAGGCTGAATAAAGAGAAGGTCACGGTGAGCTGCCTGTCGGGTGCTAGAATCCGACACATAACGCAAGCACTCAGGTCACTCCAAAGCAAATACAAATATGACTCCGTCATTGTACATGCTGGTGTGAATGACCTGAGACGTACCTCCCTGGACTACATGAAAAGAGACATAGAGGAGCTCTCTGATCATGTAGCCCAGGCTGGTATGACCCTGACCTTGAGCAGCATCTTACCCTCACTGAGAATGATGCCACAGTACAAAGACAAAATGATCGATTTTAACAATTGGCTAAAATTTTGGTGTCATTCAAAGGGGATCCAGTGTCTGTCAGCCTGGGATGACATGCTCGACAAGCCACGTTGCTTTGCTAGGGACGGCTTGCACCTGTCACCACTGGGCTGGATATTGGCAAAGGCTTTGCCACCCCATAGTGCCTTTTTAGGCAAGGCTCAAAAGTCAAACCCACCCCATAGACAGCACAAGGAACAAGAAACTAAGGGTAATGCTGCTAAACGCCAGAAGTCTTAACCTCAAGATGCACGCACTCAAAGCTCTCCTCAGTATGGAGAACATCGATATCTGTGCAGTGACAGAAACCTGGTTCAAGGCTCCAGAGAGCACCCCAGCACTACCAGGCTATACCTCATATCATGCTTTTCGGCCCCAAAACCCGGACCGAACCACAAAAGGAGGGGGAGTTTCCATATTTATCAAGGATATCCACACCTCCAGGTTAGTGGCATTGCATGAAGTTTCGGAGACCATCCTTGTGCAACTAACAGTGGGCAAGACTGCTTTTCAGTTTATAGCATCCTACAGACCACCCTCTCAAAGTCAGGAATCCCATTCAGCTTTCCTGAAAACATTGGAGAACATGAAGATCTCTCCGAACACCATTATATTGGGTGACTTCAACTACCCAAACATTGACTGGGAGCACTACTCAAGCCCCAGCACCTTAGCCCTAAGATTCCTGGAAATTATAAACTCAAATGCTATGGAACAACTAGTCACCACTCCCACAAGAGGGGACAACATACTAGACCTGATCATTACCAACATGGGGACTCTATGCTCCACACCAGAAGTATATCCCTCATTGGTAAGATCAGACCATAAATTAATTTCACTGGATGTCCACATCCCGACCCCACCCCAGCCCAGAAAACCAGAGTGAAAAACTTCTCAAAAGCGAACTTCTCACTTCTCAAAACTGAAGTGGAATCCTTCAAGGCCCCTGGGCCAGTGGAAACTACAGCCCAAACTGCAGAATCCTATATAAATGCATTCTACGGACATCTCCAGGAATGCATGGATCATGCTATCCCAAACAAAACCAAGACCCAATCATCCAAAGGCAGGCCCCAGTCTGGTGGACCCCTGCCATAAATAAACTGTACAACAGAAGGAGGAAGCTACTACATGATAGAGCAAAATCCCTAATAGGGAAGGCATCTCTGATCAGTACTAGCAAAAAATTATGATCCCTCATAAAATCCTCCAAGGCCAGCTTCGAGAGAAAAATTGCACAGGGCACCAAAGACAATCGTAAGGCTTTTTTCAGTTATGTTAGAAACCTGGGATGCAACTCCCAGACTTGTTCTGAGTTGATTCTAAACGACAAAAAATACACTGAACCCACAGACATCGCCAATATCCTGGCAGACAGGTTCAGTGCAAACTTCTCCACCCCCTCCCCCCCAAAAGAGCAAGTATCTATCCCGGCAGAGGGCTGTCTCCCAAACATCTCAGATGCTCAGGTGAAGGCTGCCCTCTCCAAAGCAAAACACACTGCTTCCATGGGACCAGATGGCGTCCCAGGTTGCATCCTGCATGAACTACAAGAGGAACTAATCCCTCAAATAAAACAGCTATACAATCTCAGCTTCACTACAGGATATGTGCCCACAGAATGGCGTACAGCAACAGTGGTCCCACTCCACAAAGGTGGAGCCTCTACGGACCCTGGAAACTATCGCCCCATAAGCCTGACTAGCTTAGTCTGCAAGGCTATGGAGAGGATCATCATGGAGCTCATAAACAAAGACATTGGGGACCTACAGACACTAGATCCTACCCAGTTTGGCTTTGTCAAGGGCAGATCCTGCCTTTTGAACCTGGTTGACTTCTTTGAAACAGTCACCAAAGCCATAGATGAAGGGAAGGTAGTCCACACAGCCTATCTGGACCTTGCAAAGGCATTTGACACAATACCCCACTCGGGCATCATAGATAAGCTATCCAGCTTAAATATAAACCCCTATGTCACAAGATGGGTCGCAAACTGGCTCAAAGACAGAACCCACAGAGTGAGAGTTGCTGGAGCCATGTCAGACTCGAAACCGGTCACAAGTGGCGTCCCACAGGGTTCTGTCCTGGGACCACTCTTGTTCAATATATACTTTTCTGAGGTACAGGCAAACGTGGAGGGACTATGGCTCAACAAGTTCGCAGATGACTGCAAACTGGGCCATAATCAACTCTCCAGCTGACACAAACATCCTTCAAAAAGGTCTCACAGAGACAGATAACTGGCCAGCGCCATGGTTTAAAGCTAAATGCCAAAAAATGTATAGTCATACCCTTTGGCAAAAACAATGTGCCCACAAATTACCACATAGGTGGAAACCCATTAAGTTCAGAGAAAGTTATTAGGGACCTGGGGACCCAAGTTGATAGCAATCTCTCCTTTGAAAACCACATTGCCAAAGTGGTTAGAAAGACCTTCTACATAGCCCACCTCATCACGAAGGGTTTCACATCTAGATCAAGAGAGGTAATCGTGCCCCTTTATTCATCCCTCATCAGACCCATCATAGAATACAATGCCCCTTTTGGGATGTACCTTACCCGACACCTACAGCAATTAGAAAGACCCCAAAAGTATCTCACCAAGAGGATCAAGGGTCTCAAACAGATGCCATATGCTGCTCGGTTAAAAAAACTCCAGCTCTACTCAGTTGCATACCGCCTACTTCGAGGTGATCAATGCCTGACATACAAACCTATGTCAAATCCAGAATTAATGGACATGCTCCACCTCAGTAAATCTAAATCCCTTAGAGCCACACGCTCGAGGGACTTGAACCTCAGCACAGAAATAAATAGAACTTGCTGGAGGGACAGGTTCATAACCCAGAGGCTCCCTTCGCTCTGGAATAGAATTCCGGTTCATGTGAGGCAGAGCACCTCACTGAATCTCTTCAAGAAGAATCTCGATAAGTGGATGGGGGATCGTAGGTTTGTCCCAGGGATTACTCCCGTGTCACTGGTAGACAGAGGCACAGTAAACTAAACGTTAAAAAGGGCACAGTATACTCAAATCAAGGGGTGGCGTAAGCCATACAGAATCGGGCTAGGCTTGTAATTGCCCCAGGGCAGATAGCCTAGTATGTACCTATGAATCTATGATACCATCTGTACGTACCAAAGTGTAAAGCCAAGCATGTTACTTGTTTTGGGTGCCCGTAGTCAGTACATCTCCCATGTAATGGTTTTATGATTGCTTGTACTATCAGTGGGTTCTTAAGGATGTGCTGAAGCATGTCCTTACTTGATGGGGCAATGTATATCACAACAATTAGTACTTTAGTGTGTATTTGTAACTGTCTGCACTATTCAGTTTGGGTAGAGGTGAAGATAAGGCCATCATTTTTAAAGACCCGATGTTCTTCGTGTTTCACTGTTGCAGTCATTACATTTGGGTTATCTGCTCGCAGTAGCCCTCAGTTGGCCTAATTAAGTCTTGGGTCCTGTGTCGGTTGCTGTCCCTTCTACCATGATGTCAGGTCATCAGGGGAATAAAACATGCAGCTGACGCCATTACATCAGTCTTTCTTGCTGTGCGGTCCCCGAAGTAGAAGCAGTTCGCAAGTGCCATTCGGCCGACTCCTGAAATTTTCATTTTCGAGTTTCAGAACTGAAGTCTTCAACTAAAGCGAAGTACCCTGTTGGGGAAACTTTTTCTTGCTCCTTACCGATGTCAGTAAAAGTTAATAACTGCATTACTTGTGGAAAGCAAATACCTCACAAAGATTTTAATTCGTACTGTTTTCTTTGTCTAGGCCCTGACTACAACGTACCTTGCTGTCTGTTTGGTGCATTATTTAATCGGTGCACTATCCATCGTCATATGCTTTTGCCTTTAAATATTTCAGTTTTTGGTTTAATTAATTATCCAGAGATGTCATCGGTTAGCCATCCGACAACCAGGATTCCGAAAAAACGCAAAGACAAAGACAAAGACAGGCCGCCTAGGTCCAAAGTTGCCGATGATGCTTCTCCTAAGCCAGTCGCCAGTTTGCCGGTACTCAGGCGCTTTTGCAGCCCCTGATACCCACTACTTCTGAATCGCAGGCCTCTACTGAGACCCATTAGGTGTCCGGTATGCCACGAGATGTTTCAACTGTGGAACCTGCAGATGTCTCTACCTTGGATAGGTCCGGAGCTGCTGTGCAGGCACCGGCTTCTGAGGGTGTATTCAGGCCTACGGACTTGCATATTAAACAGACGCCTCCTCCTTCATTTAGGCTTAAATCTCGAACCATGCCTGAGAAACCAATGCCCAGGCTGCATGCTCAGACCTCCATGCCTAAAAAACTAATGATAAGTATGGCTGAAGATCTTGTAACTTTAATCAGGGGAAGCAAACCTCCCCCTTCTAAGAGACCTAGGACTGAAGCGGTTTATGAATTTTCTGACCAGGATTCTTATTTTTCTGATTCTTCTGATGATCTGGATTTGCCCTTATCTACTTATGAGGATTCTGATGCAAAAGACTCTATACCCTCTGCTTCCCCTCCAGAGGATTTTTCTTTTGGTGAAACCTTACATACTCTAAGGGAGCATTTCCAATGGGAAAGCCAGGATTTTTCTGATTCAAAAAAGAGGCTTAGGGATTTCTTACTCCTGCCTCAGCATAGGCCTTTAGCTATACCTCCTGTACTAGACATTGTTGATGATGCCTTTTCGGAATCTAGTTTGGCCCCTGATTCTTTGCCTCCTGCTCCCAGAAAACCTGACTGATATTACAGGGTTCCTGATTCACACAAGGTTTTTTTAAAAATCCTATCGTGGATCCAGGGACTATTTCACAGGGACCCAAGGGCATTAAGGCTTCTACTGCTAAAAATCCTACCCCTTCTGATACAGACTCCCGGGCGCTGGATAGATGGGGTAAGAAGGTTTTACACTTCTGCAACCTTGGCCGTTAGGGCTTTAAACTGCCAGTTTCATATGTTAAAGTAGCAACAACATGTTATTGGATTGCTTAAACAGAAAAGTATGTTGATTCCTGACTGTGCTGAAAATAAAGAATTACAGGATTTAATGCATTCTGCTGAACAGGTTGGAAAACATACTTTGCAATGTGGATTTGATTCATTAGAGGCTGTTTGCAGGGCTGCTGTTACTGGGTCTGTGCTCTAAAGGCATGCTTGGCTTAAGGAGCAATCTTTGCCTGATCATGTTAAAGCTAAACTGTTGGATGCTCCCTTAAATCAGGACCGCCTGTTTGGCAACAAAGCTGAGGAAATTCTTAAAAAGATGGAAGATGAAGCTAAATCTATGCAAACTGTTAAAGATTTCTTACAAGTGTAGCCTCCTAGATTTAGTAGGCACTGGCCGACTAAGAATTGGTCTTTTCCAGGTCTTCTCAAGCTAAACCCAGACACAGCAGAAACCCCAGGTTTCAGTCCCAGGGGACACACAAGACTAAGCATCGGGGGGTTTCCGCACCCAAATCTGGGAGTAGTAATACTTTCTCCTATGGAAAACTGTCTCAATGACTTTCTTTTAAAACTTCCAAGCACTTCCCAACTGAATGCTCCTTTAGGCGAAAAGATTGGTCTGCAGGCCAAAACCTGGGAACTCATTATAAATGTCCCAAGGATACAGATTTCACTTCCACACATTACCAACACTAAGCAGGTGGCCAGATCTACCCCATATCAGTGGGCAGAGGCCCAAAATCAAGTACTCTCTCTCTCTCTTAAGCATGGGGGCTATTCAGTTGGTATCAGAAGAGGAAAAGGGACTTGATTTCTATTCAAGACTTTTCCTGGTACCCAGAAAAGGCAATACATGGTGTCCTATCCTGGACCTTTCTACTCTAAGCACCTTTCTGGTGATTCCAAAATTCAAAATGCTGACTCTTCACCAGCTGCTTCCTATGCTAGGTGCAAAGATGCATGGTTGGCAACACTAGACTTAAAAGAAGCATACCTGCACATCCCTATCAGGGAGTCTTGCAGAAGATGCCTATGCTTCAAAGCAGGCTACATGCACTATCAGATGTTCTTCGTGTTTCACTGTTGCAGTCATTACATTTGGGTAATCCTGCTGGCAGGCTGCCCTCAGCCGGCCTGAATTCCAAAGTATTGGGTCCTGCGTCGGCCACTGTCGCTCCTTCCCTGATGTCAGGGGTATAAATGAAGCAGCCAACGCCATGCGGTGCCCGAAGCAGAAGCAGTTAGCAAGTTCTGGTCGGCAGACTCCTGAAATTTTCGTGTTTGTGTTTCAGAACCGAAGTCTTCAATAAAGCCAAGTGCCCCATTGGGGAAACTTTTTTCTTGCTCCAGACCAATGTCAGTAAAAGATAATAATTGTATTACTTGTGGAAAGCAAATACCTCAAGGATTTTCATTCTTACTGTATTCCTTGCCTAGGCCCTGATCACAACGTTTCTGGTTGTCGGTTTTGTGCTAGATTTAACCAACACACTTTTAAGCGTCTGTTTACTTTTGCTTTAAAGTATTTTGGTAGCAGGTTTAATTACCCTAAAATGTCATCAGATAGCCACCTGACCACCGGAGTTTACAAAAAATGCAAAAAAAGGGATAGAGAAAAACAACAGAGGCCCAAAACCGACAATGAAGCTTCTCCTAAGCCATTCGCTGGTTCTCAGTGATGCGCTTTCGCAGCCCCTGACACCCGCTACTTTAGAGTCACAAGGCGCTACCGACTCCCATCTGGAGTCAGCCATGCCACTGGATATTCAAAGTATTGGAGCCTCGGACGCTAATCCCTCAGATGGGTCCGGAGCCACTGAGCAGGTACCGGCTTCTGAGGGTGTATTCAGACCACAACATCTTTACATTAAAACTACTTCAGCTTCCAAGACAAAGACTAAAGCAGCTACTAAAGCAAAGAAACAAACTCATGAGCCACATGTGCAGGCCTCTATGCCCAAAAAACAGATGATCAAGATGGCCTAAGACCTGATTACCTTGATCAGGGGTTCCCTTCCCCCTCCTGATAAGAGGCCTAGGCAAGAGACTGACAACGAATCTTCAGATCAGGTTTCTATTTCTTCTTCTTTACCCCCCTATGAGGATTCTGATGCCGAAGAATCTATACCTTCAGTATCCCCTCCTTGAGGATTATTCCTTTGGGGAAACCTTGCATACCATGAGGGAGCATTTTCACTGGGAGAGACAAGATTTTTCAGAATTTAAAAAGAGGCTCAGGGATTTCCTTTTACTACCACAGCACAGGCCTCTAGCCATTCCCCCTGTGTTAGACATTGTAGATGATGTGTTTTCGGAGTCTAGTTTGACCCCTGACTCCTTACATCCAGCTCCTGTTAAGCCTGACAGATATTACAGGGTTCCTGACTCACACAAATTTATTTTTAAAAACCCTGCTGCTGACCCAGAAACTATTTCACAGGGTCCCAAGGGAGTCAAGCCCTCTACAGCAAAAAACCCAGCCCCCTCTGACAGAGTTTCAAGGGCACTGGATAGATAGGGAAAAAAAGTTTACACATCTGCAACTTTGGCTATAAGGGCCTTAAACTGTCAGTTTCATATGCTCAACTATCAGCAACATCTCATGGGATTGCTTAAACAGGAACTGATGTTAAATTCTGAATGTGCTGAAAACAAGGAAATGCAGGATTTATTGCATGCAGCTGAACAAGTTGGAAAGCATACTTTGCAATGTGATTTTGATTCTTTGGAGACCTCCTGCAGGGCCACAGTTACGGGTTCTGTAATTAGGAGGCATGCTTGGTTAAAGGAACAAAATCTGCCTGATCATGTTAAAGTTAAGTTACTAGATACACCTTTACAGCATGATACTTTGTTTGGTGCTAAGGCAGAAGAGGTGTTAAAGAAAATGGAAGACAAAGTTAAATCTATGCAAACTGTTCAGCCACCTAGGTTTAGTAGACACTGGCCTACAAAAAAATGGTCCTTTCCTGTGTCAGACAGACCTCAAAGGGGCAGATCCCAGGCACAAGGTTCTTATAGGTCAAAACAATGGGGTGCTTCTACCACCAAAGCTGGAGAAGATAAAAGCACATACTTACAGAAAGCAGTCCCGATGACTTTCCCCTGCCTGCACCAAGCACTTATCTTCTGGCAACACCCGTAGGGGGGAAATTGGCACTTCTTGCTCAAAATTGGCACATTATAACCCAGGACAAATGGGCTCTAAATATAGTGTCACAAGGCTACAAATTCCATTTCGATACTCTGCCAAAGGCAAACGGCTGGCCAGATCTGCCAAAAAAATCAATGGGCAGAGGCACAAAAACAAGTTTCATCCCTCATGGACATGGGGGCCATTCAGCAAGTACCAGAGCAAGAGCGGGGACAATGATTTTACTCTACTGTTCTTGGTACCCAGAAAGGACAAGGCCTGGAGGCCAATACTGGACCTATCTATTCTGAATACATTCCTGGATATTCCAAAATTCAAAATGTTGACTTTGCAGCAGCTTCTGCCCATGCTGGGCAAGAACGCTTAGCTTGTGACTTTAGACTTATCAGACAATCGTGCAGAAGACACCTCAGATTCAAGGCTGTTTCAGTACATTACCAATTCTCTGCACTGCCCTTTGGCTTATCTACTGCGCCCAGGGTCTATACAAAGTGCCTGGCACCAGTAATTGCATTCTGCAGACAGAGGAATACAAATATATCCTTACTTGGACGACTGTCTAATTTAAGCAGAGAACAAGGACATTCTTCTTCAGCATCTGGCATTTGTGAAAATACTTCTAACATGCCTAGGGTACACAGTCAACAAAAAGAAATCAAAACTAGTACCCTCTCAAGATATAACATTCGTGGGTGCAAGCTTGAATACAACTGCCCAGATGGTTTATCTCATGTCAGACAAACAAAGGCAACTGACTACCTGTTTCACAGTGTTGACAACAAAGGCCCAGTTATCTGCAAGAAAAAGTCTGCAGGCTTTGGGCTTCATGGCATCCTGCATTCAACTAACTCCATATGCAAGACTGCATATGAGGAAACTTCAGTGGTACCTAAAAAGTGTTTGGACTCAACATTGCCACAGCCTGGAAACAATGATTACTCTCATTCTCTGCCTGCAACAGGAGTTTCGATGGTGGGCAAAGGCTTGTCACCAGAACAAGGGACAGCCATTCACATTACCCCCAGCCAGGCAGACACTAACAACAGATGCATCATATTATGCCTGGGGGGCACACATGGCAGGAAGATGCATTCAGGGCACATGGACCTCAAACTAAATGCATCTACATGTCAATCAAAAAGAGATATGCTAGCTGTTCAAAATGCCCTGACAGCCTTCAAGGACCTACTTCATCCGGGACAGCTTCTGATAAAGACAGACAACACCATGGTCATGTGGTATATAAGCAAGCAGGGGTCACACATTCTTACCCCCTTAGCAGACTAACCATGACATTGTGGGACACAGCTTTGACTTACCAAGTACATTTGCAGGCACAATTCCTGCCAGGAAAGGAAAATACTCTGGCAGACGAGCTAAGCAGAAACCTCATGGATCCCCATGAGTGGCAGCTGGATCCACAAGTCTTCAGCATGATAACAAGGAAATGGGGATGCCCGGACATAGATATATTTGCATCCCCTCACAACTACCAACTAAAAAGATTCTGCACAAGGACTTATCACAGACAAGCGTGGAACGTGGACGCCCTATCAGTATATGCCTTCCCTCCACTGTCTCTCCTCCCCAAGTTACTCCTAAAAGTCAGACAGGAAAAACCAAAGATGACTCTGATTGCCCCAGACTGGCCCCGTCAGTACTGGTATCCAATCCTAAGGAACTTGTCTGGTTACCCAGCTTGGACCTTACTTCAGTTACCTCTTCTACTGTCCCAGCAAAACAATCAGATCCTGCACAGCCATCTCAGAACATTGACCTGGCAGCATGGTGGATAATGTAGTCATACAAAAAACACCTCTCAGCAAAGCTGTGATGGATGTCATGCTGGAAGCCAGAAGGCCTAGTACAAGAAAGTCTTGTGCTGGAAAATGGAAGAGATTCTGTGCTAGGGACCAGGCACAAGGAACTGATACAAATGTACCAAATATTCTTCAGATTTTGCAATACTTAACTGAGATGCTGGACAAAGGCCTGTCCTTTTCATCCATTAAAATTCATGCCTCTGCCATTTTGGCTCATTACAATACAGAGCCTCCAATTTTTTCTCATCCTTTATTAAAGCAGCACCTCAGAGGAGCCAAAAATTTAAGGCCTCCAAGGAGATCACCAATACCTGCATGGAACCTCAACTTTTGTCTTGGAAAAGCTCACCCTGCCTCCTTTTGAGCCAGCTGCTACTGTTGATATAAAGTTTTTATCTTGGAAAACCGCTCTGCTCTTAGCAATTACTTCTCCAAGATGAGTTTCAGAGCTACAGGCGCTCATGGCTGTGGAACCTTTTATCATTTTTTATCCAGACAGGGTCTCTCTCAGAACAAACCCAACATTTATGCCTAAAGTGGTATCCAGTGTGGCTCTTAATCAAACTATTCATCTGCCAGCCTTTTATCCAAATCCACAGAAGAAGGGGGAGAGAATTCTGCACTCTTTGGACGTACACAGACAGCTTAGATTCTACTTGTACAGAACCAAAGCTTTCAGAAAGGCAGAGCAATTCCTTGTGGCATATGCTGCAGGATCACAAGGAAACGCTATCTCAAAGCAGACTATCTCAAAGTGGATAGGCCACTGCATTCGTTTATGCTTTCACACCATGGCAAGCCAGTAACTAAGGGCATTAGGCCACATTCCACCAGAGCTGCAGCCACTTAAGCAGCCTTTCTCAGGGAAGTTCTGCAGGGCCTCATAGCCACTCCTAATGCTGTTTAGCTCCAGCCTCCCAACCATAGCTTTGGGACTCTACCCAAATGTAATGACTGCAATAGTGAAACACGAGGAACATAGTACAGTTGTGTACACTTACCATAAATGTAGATGTTTGAGTGTATTCACTGTTGCAGTCCAGGTTACCCACACGCCATCCCCCATTTTTCTATGGATCTTATCTTTTCTTTTCTTTGATTTATACAACCTATGTGGTGTATTTGCTTATAGACAAAGGTAAAATTTATATTGGTGCATTTATTGATTTATATATATAAAATTTGGCTACCCTTTTAAGGGGCACCTGAAATCTGGGGCAAGAAAAACTGAAGAAAATGGCATCGGCTGCTTCTTTAATACCCTGACGTCAGGGAAGGGGTGACAGCAGCCGACACAGGACCCAAGACTTTGGAATTTAGGCTGGCTGAGGGCAACCTGCCAGCAGGATTACCCAAATATAATGACTGCAACAGTGAATGCACTCGAACATCTACATTTATGGTAAGTGTACACAACTGTACTTTCTCTGCACTGCCCTTTGGCTTATCTACTGTGCCCAGGATATTCACAAAGTGCCTAGCTCCAGTCATTGCATTTTGCAGGCAAATAAATATTCATATGTACCCATACCTGGACGATTTCCTAATTCAGGCAGAAAGCCAGGACATATTTTTGAATCATCTGGCCTTTGTTCAAAGGATGCTGACTTTTTTGGGGTACACCATAAACAAAAAGAAATCACACCTGGTACCCTGTCAACAAATAATATTCTTGGGAGCAAGCTTGAATACAACTTTCCAGATTGCTTTCCTCACGCCAGAGAAACAAATTCATTCGACAACCTACTTCAAACAAGTGGCCACAAAAACCCAGTTATCTGCAAGGCAAATACTGCAAGCCTTGGGTTCATGGTCTCCTGCATTCTTCTAATTCCATATGCAAGGCTGCATATGAGGAAACTACAATGGTATTTCAAAATCCTATGGTGTCAGCATTCACAGGATCTAGAAGCAATGATTTCTATCATACCTTGCCTACGCCTAGAGTTCCTTTGGTGGGCAGAGGCCTGCCCAAACCTTAACAGACTCCTCAGACTATGCATGGGGGGACTCACCTGGCAGGGAAGTGCATTCAGGGCAAATGGAACCCAAGTCAAGTGCACCTGCACATAAATCAAAAGGAAATGTTAGCTGTACAGAATGCTCTGACAGCCTTCAAGGACCACATTCTTCCAGGACAACTAATGATAAAGATGGACAACACCATTGTCATGTGGTACATAAACAAGCAGGGGGTACACATTCTTACCACCTCTGCAGACTAGCCATGGCATTGTGGAACACAGCCTTGAGCTACCAAGTGAATCTACAAGCTCAATTCCTGCCAGGAAAACTAAATACACTGGCAGACGGACTAAGCAGAATCCTCATGGACCCCCACGAGTGGAAACTGGAACCAAGGATTTTCAACATGTTGACAAGCAAATGGGGGAGCCCAGATGTAGACCTGTTTGTCCCCCCCCCCCTTGAAGCATCAGTTGTACAAATTTTGCACAAGGATTCCCCACAAGCTAGCTTGGAAAGTGGATGCTCTATTCTTTAGCTGGAAAAACCTATCAATTTTTGCCTTTCCTCCTCTGCCTCTGCTCTCCAAGGTACTACTAAAGATCAAACAGGACAAGCCAAGGACAATTTTAGTTGCACCAGACTGGCCACGCCAACACTGGTATCCCCTCTTGCACAGTGTCATGCTTGGCCCCATGGCACCTGCCTCAGACTCCTTCCCTGTTGTTTCAGCAGGAGAACCAGATTCTGCACCCTCAGCTGCATACTCTGAACCTAGCAGCCTGGCTAATTTCCTAATCTCTCCTTTACCATCCCTCAGTAAATCAGTGATGGATATCAATTTAGAGGCAAAGAGGCCTAGTACTATAAAATCTTATGCTGCAAAATGGAAAAGATTTGTGCTTGGAACCAATCTCAAAGGATCAGCGCAGCAGTGCCCAATTTACCTCAGATTCTACAATACTTGACTGAGATGCTTCATAAGGGCTTGTCCTTTTTCTCCATCAAAATTCATGCCTCAGCCATATCAGCTCATTACAGCACAGAGCCTCCCCTCTTCTCTCACCCACTGCCCAAGCAGTTCCTCAGAGGGGCCAAAAATTTAAGGCCACCGAGAAGAGCTCCAACTCCAGCCTGAGACCTTAACTTTGTCTTGGAGAATCTCACTCTTCCTCCTTTCGAGCCAGCTGCTACTGCATATTTAAAATTCCTTTCCTGGAAAACAGATTTCCTTTTAGCAATCACTTTTGCAAGAATGGTATCTGAATTTTAGGCCCTTATGGCAGTGGAGCCTTTCATCATCTTTCATGAGGACAGGGTGGCCCTCAGAACCAGTCCCTCCTTCATGCCCAAGGTGGTATCCAGTGTGGCTCTTAATCAGTCCATTCATTTGCCTACCTTTTTTCCTAACTCACAGAACAAAGGGGAATGAATACCACACTCCTTAGATGTGCACAGACAACTTAGATTATACTTGGCAGGACTAAACCTCAGAGCAAATCTGAACAACTGCTGGTGGCATTTGCTGCAGGGGCAGAGGGGAAAGCTATTTCAAAGCAAACCATTTCAAAATGGATAGGCCACTGCATTAATTTCTGCTATAAGCACCATGGAAAACCTATCCCACAGGGCATCAGACCCCATTCAACCAGGGCTGCATCTACCTCTACAGCCTTTCTCAGGGGTGTCCCTACAAGGGACATTCTAGAAGCTGCTACTTGGAGTTCTGTACATACTTTCACCAGGCATCATCATTTGCCAATTTTCTCTAAATCCAGAACTGGCTTTGCCACTACAGTCTTGCAGGGCCTTATAGCTTGTCCTAATATTTAAATTTCTCCTCCCAACCTTAGCTTTGGGAATCTACCCAAATGTATTGACTGAAACAGCGAAACACTAAGAACATAGTACAGCTGTGTACACTTACCATAAATGTAGATGTTCAAGTGTATTCACTGTTGCAGTCCTGGTTACCCTCCCTCCAGCCCCCTTTCTTCTTTTGGCTGTACCTCTACTCTCCCTTACTATGCTCAAAAAGCTTTTTGATGTATTTGCTTTTTTGTTGGAGGTATATTTCTGTATTTATAGTTTTAATTGCTTCCCATTAGGGGGGCACCTGACATATTGGGCAAGAAAAACTGATGTAATGGCGTCGGCTGCATGTTTTATACCCCTGAAGACCTGATGTCATGGAAGAAGGGACAGCAACCGATGCAGGACTCAAGACTTTATTAATCAGGCTGACTGAGGGCTACTGCAAGCAAATAACTCAAATGTAATGACTGCAACAGTGAATAGACTCTAACATCTACATTTATGAGGTTTCTGCTCTTATTGAATGTAAGCAAAAGCAAATGGAAACTATGAGATTACCTGATAGCTGCTTGTTTAAGCTAGACACCCTGCAAGATAAATTGGAAACCTATGAGAACAAATTGAAAAATATAAAAATTAACAAACTAGAGAAAGATTATTTTGATTTTACTAACGGTCGCCTGTTTGAGTGACCGAGTGATAAGAGAGCACCAGATAGAAAAGAACGCTCTGACAACATGGGAAATGTACCTGTGACACGCAGGACTGTTTCTAGTGTGAATGTACATGCTGAAGTACATAGTAATATGCACTAAGCTTCTTCAGAGCCAACTTTGGAAAGCGCTAGTCGTGGAATAAAAGAATTTCTTCCAAGGCTTGGTCTGGTGTTGTGGCAGTGATCGTGTTGTTTTGTTACTTATTTACTTGCTTGCCCTTGGTTTGGGAAGTTCTTTTCTTGTAATATGCACACTAATGGGCAACATCCTGAATTAGCCTCTCGCAATACTCCTAACAATAGGACTAATGGTAGTATAGTTAACAATGACTCTGGTATGCCCAAGGTCATTACATTTCTAACGGAAAATGATAATGCAGCGAATTTAGACACTGCGTCAGCAGGAAGCATTCAGCCTTCAAGTGAAATAGTTCCGAGCGTGATACCAAAGAAGGGAGCTGTCCATGCACCTTTGTTACAGCAACTCCCTTTTTTATTAACACAGAAAAATGTCGGGAGATCCAGGTCAGAAAGCAGAGAGAGGAAAAAGAGAAAGGTAACTTAGGAACCTCAATGAGCTTAGATGAATTGATTTTGTTGGTAATTAATATATCCGATTATGAGCTGACAGCTACCCAAAAGAGTGTTCTGCAAAGAGTCTTGAGCTTTATACCCTCAATACGTACTGACCTGAGTGAGTTAGTGACAGACTTAAGGTGCTTTGGTAGGAACGTTACGTTGAAGTGTCTTTTTGACAATGAAAATACTGGTACAAACTATACAAACTATACATCATCTGTGTTGAAAAAGCCAAGTTCCTTTGTCCCCAGCAATCATCCCACTGTGGAGATGTTCTTACGGTTATGTGAGAATGAGGTGTTTGAACGGAGGTCAAAAGGAAAAAGTAAACACTATTACAATTTAACACAGGATGAGTTTCAGGCATTAAAAGAATTGCAAACAATGAAAGAAGTTATTTTCAGGCCAGCTGACAAAGGAGGAGCTTTAATAGTGATGAATTCAACACAGTATGCCCAGAAAATGCAGGATATGTTAAGCCATAGTGATACATACCACAAAATTGAGAAGTATCAAGTAGACAGATTGATTTCCTCAGTAAAGAATGTCCTGTATGACAAATTAATGACTACAGCAATTGATAAAAAATCTATATGACTTTCTTGAAATGGTATATCCAACTATACCTGTTATCAAAGGGTTGCCTAAGATTCATAAGAACAGTGTTGACCCCCCTCTGAGACCGATAGTTTCGGGGAGAGGATGGGTCACTGAGCCCATTTCAATCTATGTGGAAACTGAACTCAAGAAGTTGCTGCCTTTCGCACATACTGTCTTGAGGGACACTGGTCAGCTGCTGGAGAGACTATGAAAGAATGGAGCAAGAAAGCTCCATAGACAGCCTCATTTTGGTGACGATGGACATCAATTTATTCACTTGCATACCCAACGATGTAGGAATAGAAACAGTAAGGGACTTTGCCTCTCATTTTGAAGTAAACTTGGATGTGAACCTAGTATGCAGCTTCCTGGAATTGGTCCTGGAGAGCAGTGTGTTCCTCTATGGTGAGAGCTACTATTGGCAGAAATGGGGGGTAGCCATGGGTACCCCCTGTGCAAACAGCTATGCCAATATAGTCCTAGCTGAATGGGAAAGGCAATGGGAAATGGATACGAAAAATGAATGGAAGGAATGCATCATCTTTTACAATAGATTTGTGGATGATGTTATATTCCTATGGAAGGGCAGTATGCAACGCCTAAATGATTTTGTCATCTATTTAACAAGTGCGACTAGCTTTCTAAGATTCAAAGTGAAAACATCAGCAAATGAGATTGAGTTCTTAGATGTGAGAATTTCAATGAATAACAGCAAAGGAATCAGCACCACTATATTCAGGAAACCAAACTGGAGGAACCATATGCTATACTACAAAAGCATGCACCCGAGACATGTTTTTCAGAATATTGTTGAAAATCAAGTGACCAGGATATCCAAGCTCTGTACTGACGATGATTTTTTGCAGGAACAAGACAAACTATTACAGAATTTTGCTTCAAGAGTCTGTAATGAAAAACAATTAGTCATGAGTAAAGGCAAAGTAATGTCCATTCGAAACAACAAAGGGCATCCGTGCTACTCGAAACAGAAGCAGAGTGATGTGAAGAAAGGTGGGAACAGCAACAGTTTCAGATGCATGATGACCTGCAGCACTGACTCCATTGATGTCCGTGAAACCATCAAGAAATTTTGGCCAGTCTTAACTGCTGACAATAAAATTAAGAGAATTGTAGGGGAAACACCTAAGTTTGGTTATAAAAACAAGAAGAACTTAAAGGATTTATTGTGCAACTATGATGGAATACCTAACAAGCAGAGTACAGAAGGAAGAAATAGGTTAGGAACTTGGAAATGTGGCTTTTGCAAAGCTTGCAGCCACATTAAATGTTCCAACAGTTTTGTTCATCTGGTAACTAACAAATGCTATAAGTACTCTGGTTTTGCTAACTGCAACACCAAGAATGTTATATACGTTGGCACGTGTAATTTGTGCCAAGCCTATTATGTAGGAAAGACCAATAGAAAGTTTAAGGAACGGATACTTCGCCATCTGATAGACATCAAGAATAAAGTGGTAACCAATGCTCTATATGGACATGTGTATGAAAATCCAGGGCATTCATTTAGCTTTATGGTTATCTCAAATGTGACTACTAACCTTCGTAGAGGAGACATTGTCAACAAAATTGATAAGGAAGAAAGCAAATGGGTCATGAACCTCAGAACTAATTTGTTTCCAGGGCTCAACAGAATAGTTCCTATTAAACCTATTTTGAAAGAGAAGCCTAATTAAGAAATGAAATGGAGGCTTAAGGAAGGTGTGCATCTGATTGCTGTATGTGACTGGTTGAGCAATTAAGGATCTTTATTTAACAGCAGTAAGTCAGGTCTACACACTAGGATCTGAAGAAGGTTTTTTAACTGAAAGCGCTTATCCTGTTTGACCTGCAACCTGAATAGCACAATTTGTGCTTTTTATTTCTTTGTTTTATTAAAGCCTACATTTTAACAGAATTTCTCAGTGAACTTTTCGTTGTGGTGGAAGCCTTTTTTTCATTTTACTATTTTTGCCTAAGGCTTCCTCTGGAGGTGGTTTTTGGTTTGGTTGTTTGAACATTTACATTTATTGTAAGTGTACGCAGCTGTAATTTTCTGCTATTGCAGTTGAATTGTTTTGGGATTGAGTTCAAAATTCAGGTTAATCCCATTTGTAATTTGAAGATGAGAACAGCACTCTGTCATTGTTTTTGGAAGAAGGATTTTAACAATTTTCAGCTGAAGGTCTCTGATGTCTCCCCCTTCACTCCCCCTTCACTCAAGTCCTCCAAGGTTGCCCCCCCCCCCTCCACACATAGGGCATCATATTCATAGGTTCATAGTTGTTTACTAGGCTAACGACCACAAGGGCCTTTTTAAGTCTTGCTATGCATACCAAATCTCTGACAAGTTTGATACTCGTGATAAGTGTAAGCAGGGCCTTGGGAGATGAGACGTTTACAAGCTAGGGCTTGGGATATGAACCATTTACAGGTTGTCTGTGTTCATTGGAGACATAGGCACCAAACCAGCGATGAATTTCCTGTTCCCCATCCAGTTGTCCAGCTCGTACTTGAATTGGGTTAGGGAGGAACTCCGCTTCACATGGATGGGGAGTTTGTTGCAGACTGGGTAATCTCTGGGAGACATACCTGTCTGTCCAGAAGGTCCTATTTATATTACAGGCAAGGTTTAAGTCTTTAGAACAGGTAATTCTGGTGCTATTTGTTTTGCGGATATGCAAGAGGTCCATCAGATTGGGGTCTGACAATGCCCTGTATGTCAGATGTAGATCTTCCCTCAAAAACCTATGGGAGACAGTCTTCTTGGGACATTTTACTTGAGCCCGGTTTTCATTTAGTGAGGAACCTCTCTGGATGTTCCAATGTTTGGATATGCCTGCTTAGGTACATGATCGATCTGATGAATGCCAAATACAGTGGAACAATGACGTCCTTGGACTGCAATGCTCTACCTTTGTTTATAAGTTGCGCAACATAAGATTTCCTCACTATTGTAGACACGTGATGATTAAAGGCTAGATTACTATCTATGTGTATTCCTAGTCCCTGACTACTGGGTCAACTCTATGGGGTGTGTTTAATGATCGTTACCAGTGGTGGATGCCTTCCTGAAGGATACTGTTATGCATTTCTTGACATTTAGTTTTAGTCCATGGCTCTGACACCAGTTGTTTGTCTGTATCAGCCCCTCTTGGAGAACATTTGTGTCAGTGTGTGATTCAATGACAGCTGCTAATTTGCATTCAAAGCCAAAATTGATGTCTTCTTGCTTGCCATGGCTTTTGTGCGCACTTGTGGGTGTGTGCACATTTGTGATGGGGGAGGGGAGTGATGTCCTTCATGGATGCATCTGCAGTCATAACAACTGGGTTGTCCTGTCGTCAGGCAGCCCTTCGGTCGGCCGGATTCCAAAGTCTGGGTCCGGCTTCGGCTGATGTCGCACTTCACCCGACGTCATCTCTGCTGGTCTTCGGGTATAAAGGCATCAGCCGACGCCATTTTCCTCAGTCTTTCTTGCCGCGTGGCGCCCGAAGCAGAAGCTGTTCGCAAGTGCCGGTCGGTCAGATCCAGAGATTACTACTACCGAATACTACTTAGAAGACTTCTAAAAGCTAAGTACCCGTTGGGGACTCTTTCTTGCCTCAGCCGATGTCAGAAAAAGTCAATAACTGTTTAACTTGTGGGAAACAAATACCTCATAAAGATTTCCACTCTTACTGTTTGCCTTGTTTAGGCCCAGACCACGACGTAGCAGCCTGTTCGCCTGTGCTTCCTTCAACCGGACGCTTAGGCCGGTCGGAGTTTGCTGAACAGTTTTTCGCTCAGATTTTGCGTACATTATGCCGTCGGATCCTCCGACTACCCAAATTGTTAAAACGCAAAGAAAAGACTGACACTCGCAGTCCGCGGTTTCGCCGAAACCACGGTTAAGCAAATCGCGAGTGTCTCGGTTTTGGCGAAACCGAAAACTGATCAAAATACAGCCGAATCAGTGACTACTACTGAGGTTTCTGCCACTTTACTTGAAACAGCCTCAGAAATTATACCTACAACTGTGGTTACTAGTGACTTATCAGACACCATCCATTTGGATGTCTCTACCCCAGCACGTGGTGCTGCTAGGCCTCCTGCAGCCATGTCTATTAAGGCCTTTGCCAGGGCTAAAGCAGCCAAATCTACTACATCAGTGCCTGTTAAACCCCCCTCAACCAGGCCCACTTCTAGTTCACAAATGCTTACTCTGGCACAAGATTTAATATCCTTAATTAGGGATCTCAATCTCACCCAGACAGGGCCTCTCAACCCCAGAAAGGAGACCTAGAGCAGAGCCCCAGCCTGTCTCCTCTGATGATTCTCATGGATGACTCAGATATTACAGACCAGCCAGAGGCTCCTTTTCCAATTATGAAGACTCGATGCTGAAGAATCCATTCCAGCTGCCTCTCCACCAGAGGAATTCTCCTTTGGGGAAACCTTACATGCCATGAGAGAACAATTCCAATGGCAACAACAGAATTTCTCAGATTCCAGAAAAAGACTTAGGACTTTTCTGCACTTACCACAACATAGGCCCTTAGCTATACCTCCTGTCCTTTCGGTTGTGGACGATGCATTTAATGATGTCTGCACTGCACCTGATTCCTTACCTCCAGCCCCTGCCAAACCAGATAGATTTTACAGGGTGCCAGACACTCATCACCACCTATACAAGGCCCCACTGGCAGACCCCGAAACCATATCCTAGGGGCCTAAGGCAGTAGTCTCAACCACAGCAAAAAATCCTATTCCTTCTGAAAGGGAATCCAGGTCTTTAGACAGATGGGGCAAAAAAGTTTCACCTCTGCTACTCTCTCAGCTAGAGCTTTAAACTGTCAGTTTCACATGATACAATACCAAGAGTTTATGCTTGATCAGTTAACTAAAAAGCTATCCTCTGATGACTCTATAGATAAGAAATATGTATTAGAAATGGTAAATAACATACAACAGGTTAGTAACCATTCTTTAAAATGTGGCTATGATGCACTGGAGGCTTCATTTAGATCAGCCATGACTGGCACAGTGATAAGAAGACATGCATGGTTGAAGGAACAGGCCTTACCGGATCATGTTAAAGCTAAGTTATTAGATGCTCCTATGGATAAGGCCAGTTTGTTTGGTACACCTGCCCAGCAGGTAATGAAGAAAATGGAAGAAAAGGCAAAATCTGTACAAGCGGTGAAAGATTTCTTACAGGTTCAGCCCCCAAGGTTTAGCAGGAACTGGCCTGCCAAAATTTGGTCCTTTCCTGACTCCACAAGATCCCAAAGGGGCAGGAATAGACGTTCCAGAGGCAGAAATCAATCCAGAGGGTGCCTACAGAGGACGACAGTGGCAAGGTAATAACAGAGGCACAGACACAGCCACTACCACTGCAACAGGACAATCACAATGACTTGACTCTAACTCCGCCTACCAGGGAACAAATAGCAGCACCATTAGGCGGAAAATTAGCCTTATTTTCGAAAAATTGGCACTATGTCACAAAAGACAAGTGGATTTTGCAAACCATAGACCAAGGTTACCGGTTCCACTTCCACACTTTACCAGTCAAAAGAGGAATGCCAAACCTGCCTCCAAATCAAAAAATAGAAGCTCTACAGCAGATAATGCAATTAACAAAGATGAGAGCTGTGGAAAGAGTACCAATAACAGAACAAGGCAAAGGATTCTACTCCAGACTATTCTTAGTTCCAAGAAAAGAAAAAAGTTGGAGACCTATTCTCGACCTGTCCATCTTAAACACATACATCATTGTCCCAAAATTCAAAATGCTGACCCTACAGCAACTTCTTCCCATGCTGGGCAAGGAGTGTTGGCTGGTAACTCTAGATCTCAAGGAGGCATACCTGCACGTCCCCATTCGACCAAATTGCAGAAGATACCTCAGATTTCTTGCAGGATCAGAGCATTATCAATTCTCAGCATTGCCCTTTGGCTTATCTACTGCGCCCAGAGTATTCACAAAATGCCTGGCATCAGTAATCGCCCACTGCAGACTACAGGGAATCCAAATTTATCCATACCTGGACGACTGCCTGCTAAGCGGACAACAAAAGCAAGCTGACAACAGATTTGCAAAGGGTCATTTACTTGCTACAAGCCCTGGGATACACAGTCAATTTTCAAAAGTCAAGACTGATACCATCCCAAACAAGGACATTCTTGGGCGCAGAATTGGACACAGTAAAACAAATGGCATTCCTAACTGCAGAAAAACAAAAAGAACTCCCTCTTTACTTCTTGGCACTAACAAAACAGAACAAGCTAACAGCAAGAAAAGTTCTGCAGGCCTTGGGCTTCATGGCATCATGCATAATCTTGGTCCCACATGCCAGACTGCATATGAGAAAACTATAGTGGTACCTAAAGAATTTATGGTCCCAACACAGGCACAGCCTAGAAGCAGAAATACCACTAATCCCATGCCTAAAACAGGAGTTCCTATGGTGGGCTCAAGCATGCCAGACAAATCCAGGCCTACCCTTTCACAACCTTCGAGCAAGCCAAACCATCACAACAGACGCCTCAGACCTAGGGATGGGGCTCACATGCTGGACAAATGTGTACAGGGATTGTGGACTCAGGACCAGCTACACCTGCACATCAACCAAAAAGAAATGCTGGCAGTAAAACCGGCAATCCAAAATTCAGCCCATTTCTCAAAGAAGGCCATTTGATGATAAGGACAGACAACACCACAGTCATGTGGTACATCAACAAACAGGGAGGCACTCATTCATACCCCTATGCAGAATGACTTTGGACCTTTGGAACCTGGCACTCAGCTACAACATCCAGTTACAGGCAATGTTTGTACCGGGAAAGGAGAACACTCTAGCAGACATATTAAGCAGAACCACCTCGGATGCTCACGAATGGATGCTACACCGACATCTTCAAGACCATCACAAAGAAATGGGGAATGCGAGACAGATCTATTCGCTTCCCCTCTCAATCACCAGCTCAAAAATTCTGCACAAGGACATTCCACCCGCTTGCATGGAAGGTGGATTCGCTCTCCTTCAGCTGGAAAGGTCTGACAGCATATGCATTCCCACCTCTTCCCTTGATACACAAGGTATTACTAAAATCAAGGAGGAACGTCCAAGGATAATCCTGATAGCTCCGAACTGGCCAAGACAACACTGGTACCCATTGCTGAGGAGCATGTCTCGGGACAAAATGTGGGCGCAATACCCCTGATGCCTTTGATGTTAACTCAGAACAACTACAGCATCATGCATCCAAACCTAAAACCTTGCAACTGACTGCATGGAACATCACATAGCAGCAACTAATCCAGATCTTTCCCAAAGGGTTAAAGACATTATCCTTGAAGCCCGCAGACCTTCAACAAGAAGGAACTATGCAGGAAAATGGAAAAGGTTTGTCATTTGGAGTGCTGAAAGAGGAAAAGACGTGTCGAATATAGATATTGCTAACATTCTGGAGTATTTGGCAGAGCTTCTACATACAGGCCTGTCCTATTCCTCCATCAAGATACGTGCATCAGCTATTTCAGCAGAATACAGCTTTGATCCACCGGTCTTTTCACATCCTCTACTCAGGCAGTTCCTCAGAGGGATCAAGAATGTAAAACCTCCTAGGAAACCACCACTGCCAGCTTGGGACTTGAACTTTGTGCTAGAAAAGTTGACACCCCCTTTTGAACCAGCAGCAACAGCAGACCTACAGCATTTATCATGGAAAACTGCTTTCCTACTGGCAATAACCTCAGCAAGGAGGGTTTCTGAACTTCAGGCCCTAATGGCAGTACAACCCTTCCTAATCTTCCACCAAGATAGAGTGTCCATGAGAACTAATCCTACATTTATGCCTAAGGTGGTATCCAGAGTGTCTTTAAACCAGGCAATCCACCTACCTACCTTCTTCCCAACCCACAAAACAGAGGGAAAGAATGCTGCATACCTTGGATGTACATAGACAGCTACGCTACTACCTGGACAGAACCAAAAGTAACAGAAAACTGACCAGCTTTTTGTAGCCTATGCAACAGGAAGAGAAGGAAAAGCAATTTCCAAACAGACAATCTCAAAATGGATAGGAAATTGCATACGATTCTGTTACTCCTTCCATGGAAAACCAATTCCACAGAACATAAGACCTCATTCCACAAGGGCAACAACCACTACCACAGCCTTCTTACGAGGAGTGGCAACCAAGGACATTATTGAGGCGGCTACTTGGACCTCCGTGCATACATTTGCCAAGCATTATAATTTACCTCTGTATTCCAGATCCCGAGCAGGGTTTGCCACTGCTGTACTGCAAGGGATCCTTACCACACCATAATTTCTTCTTCCTCCTCCCTAGTTGGCTATGGTATTCTACCCAGTTGTTATGACTGCAGATGCATCCATGAAGGACATAGTACAGTTTTGTACCTACCATAAATGTAGATGTCCGAACTGGATAGCATCTGCAGTCAGGATTACCCTCCCTCATTCCCCTCTGTGGTACTCCTAGGGTATTTACCCCACTAATAGCTAGCTGGTGGGGGGAGTCTCTTATGGTGTATTTGTTTGTATATATGTACATACATGCTTATTTCTTGTATTTGCCTTCTATCTTTTTGGAAACATTGGCATTTATCCAAAATTTAGCCTTCCAAGAGGGCAACTGGCATCTGGGGCAAGAAACACTGAGGAAAATGGCGTCGGCTGATGCCTTTATACCCGAAGACCAGCAGAGATGACGTCGGGTGAAGTGCGACATCAGCCGAAGCCGGACCCAGACTTTGGAATCCGGCCGACCGAAGGGCTGCCTGACGACAGGACAACCCAGTTGTTATGACTGCAGATGCTATCCAGTTCGGACATCTACATTTATGGTAGGTACAAAACTGTACTTTTTCCCTTCACCATCTCTGACTTCCTCACTGAAATTTTTCAGGTTGGCTAAGGTCTTCATAAAATTTGAGAAACAGGTGTCCTAGCTTAGAAGAACCATCAGCGTTGGGGTCCTTTTTGTCTGACTTGCAGGATGGTGAATTGGCTTGTGTAGATCAAATGTTCTCTACTTTGAGTCTGACTCTAAGGACACCTTATCCTGTTCGTTTCCCAGAGGATGTCACATTTGGGGACTCAATCCATAGAATAAGGGAGTACTTTGTATGAGAGGCTAAGGAGTTTTCCCAGGACCAGATAAGATGCAAATTGCTTCTGGATTTTCCTCAACACTGATTAGCCATTCCTCCTGTCACGGAAGCCTTGGAAGATGCTTTTGATATTGTGTCATTGGAGTCAGATGTTCTTCGTGTTTCAGTATTGCAGTCATTACACTTGGGTTATCCTGCTGGCAGGCTACCCTCAGTCGGCCTGAGTTCCAAAGTCTAGGTCCGGCGTCGGTTGCTGTTGCCTCTTCCCTGACGTCAGTGCGCCAGGGGTATAAAAGATGCAGCTGACGCCATTTTCTTCAGTCTTTCTTGCCACATGGTGCCCGAAGCACAAGCAGTTTGCAAGTGCCAGTCGGCCGACTCATGAGATTTTCGTGTTCGAATTTCAGATCCAAAGTCTTCATTAAAAGCTAAGTACACCATTGGGGAAAATTTTTTTTCTTGCTCCAGACCGATGTCAGAAAAAGTTAATAATTGTATTTCTTGTGGGAAGCAAATACCTCATAAGGACTTTCACTCTTACTGTATTCCTTGCCTAGGCCCTGAGCACGACGTTGCTAGCTGTCGGTTTTGTGCTAGATTTAACCAACACACTATTAAGCATCGGTACGATTTTGCATTTCACTATTTTGGCAGAAGATTTAATTACACTATGCTGTTGGATAGCCATCCGACTACCGGAATTTACAAGAAACGCAAAGAAAAAGAAAAGGACAGGCATCCAAGGTCCAAAACCGACGAGGCTTCCTCTAAGCCAGTTACTGGTTCGCCGGTTCTCAGTGAGGTGCTTTCGCAGCCCCTGACGCCCGCTATTTTGGACTTGCAGGCCGCTACAGACTCCCACGTGGAGTTTACTAGGCTGCTGGAAGCTCAGGGTATTGGACCTTCGGAAACAATTCCCTCAGATGGGTCCGGAGCCGCTGAGCAGGCATCGGCTTCTGAGGGTGTTTTCAGACATACTCAATTATTCATTAAAGCGACTCCAGCTACAAAGGCAAGACAAAAGCACCTTTAAAGACAAGGAAACAAGTACAACAGCCTCATGGTCAGGCCTCTATGCCCAAAAAACAGATGCTCAAAATGGCTGAAGACTTAATTACTTTGATCAGGGGTTCTCATCTCCCTCCTGATAAAAGGCCTAGGCAAGAGACAAAATATGAATCTTCAGATTAGGTTTCCATTTCTTCTGATTCCTCTTCTGATCAGGAATACTCTCTTCCTCCCTATGAGGATTCTGATGGTGAAAAACCTATCCCTTCATCCTCTCCTCCTGAGGATTACTCTTTTGGGGAAACCTTACATACCATGAGGGAACATTTCCACTGGGAGAGCCAAGATTATTCAGAATCTAAGAAAAGGCTCAGAGACTTCATTTTACTCCCACAACACAGGCCCCTAGCTATTCCACCTGTGTTAGACATTGTAGATGATGTATTTTCAGAGTCCAGTCAGACCCCTGACTCCATACCTCCAGCTCCTGTTAAGCCGGACAGGTACTACAGGGTCCCTGACTCTCATAAATTCCTTTTCAAAAACACTGCTGCTGACCCTGAAACTATCTCTCAGGGCCCCAAAGGGGTCTAGGCTTCTACTGCAAAAAACCCTACCCCCTCTGACAGGGATTTTAGGGCATTGGACAGATGGGGAGAAAAGATTTACACTTCTGCTACCTTGGCTATAAGAGCTTTAAATTGCCATTTTCATATGCTCGAATATCAGCAATATGTTATGTCACTGCTTAAACAGAAAATGTTGATAAATTCTGAATGTGCAGAAAACAAAGAAATGCAGGATTTATTGCATGCAGCTGAGCAAGTTGGAAAGCATACTTTGCAGTGCGGTTTTGATTCTTTAGAGGCCTCCTGCAGGGCCACTGTCACAGGTTCTGTCATTAGGAGGCATGCTTGGTTAAAGGAACAAAATCTACCAGATCATGTTAAAGCAAAATTATTAGATGCTCCATTACAGCATGATACTTTGTTTGGTGTTAAAGCAGAAGAGGTGTTGTAATGGAGGACAAAGCTAAATCTTTGCAAACAGTCAAAGATTTCTTACAGGTACAGCCTCCAAGATTTAACAGACACTTGCCTACAAAGAATTGGTCCTTTCCATTGTCAGACAGACCACAAAGGGGCAGATACAGATGTCCAATAGGCAGATCCCAGCCCCAAGGTTCATACAGGTCTAAACAATGGGGTACTTCTACCTCCAAGAGTGGAGAAGACAAATCACAGCCTTACAGGAAACCGTCCCATTGACGTCCCCCTGCCTGCGCCAAACACTTAACTTCTGGCAGCACCTTTAGGGGGAAAACTAGCACTTTTTTCTCAAAATTGGCACATAACCCAGGACAAATGAGTCTTAGACATAGTGTCACAGGGCTACAAGTTTCACTTTCATACCTTGCCAAGGGCAAACGGTTGGCCAGACCTACCAAAACAATAGTGGGCAGAGGCACAAAAACAAGTCTCATCCCTCATGGACATGAGGGCCATTCAACAAGTACCAGAGCAAGAGCAGGGACAAGGAATTTTATTCAAGACTGATGTTCATCGTGTTACACTGCTGCAGTCATTACACTTGGGTTATCCTGCCGTCAGGCGGTCTCTCAGTCGGCCTGAGTTCTAAAGTCTTGGTCCGGCGTCGGTTGTTGTCGCCTCTTCCCTGACGTCAGTGTGACAGGGGTATATAAGATGCAGCCGACGCCATTTTCTTCAGTCGTTCTTGCCGCGCGGTGCCCGAAGCAAAGCAGTTCGTAGGTACCGGTCAGCCGACTCCTGAGATTTTCATTCCGAATCCAGAACTGAAGTCTTCTACAAAGCTAAGTACCCCGTTGGAGAAACTTTTTCTTGCCTCAGACCGATGTCAGTAAAAGTTAATAACTGTATTTCTTGTGGGAAGCAAATACCTCATAAGGATTTCCATTCTTATTGTATCCCATGCCTAGGCCCAGACCACGACGTCGCAAGTTGTCAGTTTTGTGCCACGACGTCGCAGGTTGTCGGTTTTGTGCTAGGTTTAACAAGTGCACTATTAAACGTCGGTTTGATTTTGCATGACATTATTTTTGCAGAAAATTCAATTCTACCATGCTGTCAGAACTACCGGCGACCGGAATACACAAAAAGTGCAAAGACAAAGACAGGTATCCGAGGCCCAAAACTGACGACGAAGCCTCTTCTAGGCCAGTCGCCGGTTCTCCGGTTTTCAGCAAGGTGCTTTCCCAGCCCCTGACGACCGTTACTTTAGAACCTCAGGTCGCCTCCGACTCCCACGTGGAGATGGCTGGGCCTTCGGATGCACCAGATTTACAGCCTACCGAGACTAACCCTTCAGAGGGATCCGGAGTAGCTGAGCAACCCGTAGCTTCAGAGGGTGTATTCAGACCGACTTAGTTAACCACTAATCTTCTGCTAAGTCTAAAACTACTTTAAAAACAAAGAAACAAATTCAACATTCACGAGGACAGGCCTCCATGCCTAAGAAACAAATGCTCAAAATGGCCGGAGACTTAATCTCAATGATCAGGTGGGCCCATCCCCCTCCTGATAAAAGGCCTAGACAGGATGCAGACTATGACTCATCCGACCAGGTATCCATCTCTTCAGATTCATCCTCAGACCTAGAATAACCCCCTATGAGGATTCTGATGCTGAGGAATCCATTCCTTCAGCCTCTCCACCAGAGGACTACTCCTTTGGGGAAACTTTGTGTACCATGAGGGAGCATTTCCATTGAGAAGGCCAGGATTATTCAGAGTCCAGGAAAAGACTCAGAGAATTTTTTATTTACCTTGACACAGATCCCTTTGGCTATACCTCCAGTTTTGGATATTGTTCAGATGTTTTACTGAATCCTCTTTAAATCCTGACTCTTTGCCTCCTGCACCAGGTAAGCCAGACAGATACTACAGAGTCCCTGAGGCTCACAAATTTCTTTATAAAAACCCTGCTGCTGAACCTGAAACTATTAGCCAGGGACCCAAGGGGTAAGGGCTTCTGCAAAGAACCCAGTCCCTCTGGATACAGATTCTAGAGCATTAGACAGATGGGGAAAAAAGTATATACATCTTCCACTCTAGCAATGAGGGCCTTAAATTGCCAGTTTCATATGTTGAAGTACCAGAATTTTCTCCTTACTCAATTAAAGTCTAAGGTAGATGCTTGGCAGAGGGCATAGAGTGTAAGGAATTACAGGATTTGGTTCATGCCTCTGATCAGGTGGGTAAGCATTCTTTGCAGTGTGGTTTCGATGCTTTACAGGCTTCTTCCAGGGTGGCTGCCACTGGATCAGTTATTAGCAGGCACGCTGGCTTAAGGATCAGAACTTGTCAGAGCATGTTAAAGCTAGAATTTTGGATGCTCCTTTGCAGTCTGAAGTTTTGTTTGGTACTCCTGTGGAGTCTGTTTTAAAGAAAATGGAAGACAAGGCTAAGTCTATGCAGACTGTTAAAGATTTTTGCAGGTGCAGCCCCTAAGTTTAGCAGAAATTGGCCTACTAAGGGATGGGCTTATCCTTCTTCTGATTTACAGTCTAGGGTAGATCTAGACGTGGTAGGAGCAGAGCTCAGGGTACTTTCAGGCCTAGGCGGGAGTTCCCTGCACAATCTACAGGTGAGGGCAGGGCCAGTCCTTTAAACAGGCCCAATGACCTGCATTTCAGCTGCCAGATCCTTCCTGTCTGGCAGCTCCTTTGGGAAAGTTGTCACTCTTCAAGCAAAACTGGCTTTGTCACCCAGGACAAATGGGTGTTGGACATTATAGACCAAGGCTACAAGTTTTATTTCACACATTGCCTCCTTTCAAAGGCATGCCAGACGTTCCTCCTCAGCAAAGGGTAGAGGCTCACAAACAGATTTCTTTACTTCTTCAAATGGGGCTATACAGCAGGTCCCTCCGTCAGAAGTGGGCCTGGGATTTTATTCTCGCCTGTTTCTCGTACCAAAGAAAGGAAACACTTGGAGGCCAATTTTGGATTTATCTATCCTCAACACATACCTGGACATTCCAAAATTCAAAATGTTGACGTTGCAACAACTTCTGCCTCTGTTGGGCAAAGATCACTGGATGGTAACTCTGGATCTCAAAGAGGCTTATCTTCATGTTCCTATCAGGCCCAGTTGCAGGAGGTTCCCATGCTGGCCTGGGACTTTACATTATCAGTTCTCTGCATTGCCCTTTGGCTTATCTACTGCGCCCAGGGTATTTACAAAGGTTCTGGTTCCAGTAATAGCCTTCTTAAGGTTAAGAGGAATACAAATTTACCCTTATTTGGACGATTGCCTGATTCTTGCTCAAGACAAAAACAAGCTACTTCACCATCTACAGTATGTTATGGCAGTGTTAAGTGCCTAGGGTATTCTGTGAACTAAACAAAGTCCAGTCTAGTACCCTCTCAGGAAATGTGCTTTCTGGGTGTGAGACTGAATACAGCTTCCAGATGGCTTTTTTGACCCTGGACAAACAGAGAAACCTTACACTTTACTTCCAACAATTGTCTCTACGGTCCAGGCTGACTGCAAGGACAGTCCTTCAAGCCTTAGGGTTCATGGCATCTTGTATTCTGGTACTTCCCAAGACCAGACTGCATATAAGGAAGCTTCAATGGTATCTCAAAATGTATGGACCAACACTGCCACGATCTGGACACTGTCATTCTGATAATACCATGCATTCAAAAGGAATTTTGTGGTGGGCACAGGAATGTCACCTAAACAAGGGACTCTCTGTGACCCGACCAGAGGCGAGTCAGATCTTAACGACAGATGCCTCGGACAAGGCTTGGGAGCTCACCTCAATGGAAAATGGGTTCAAGACACGTGGCCTGCCAGACTTCAACATTTACATATCAACTTGAAGGAGATGTTAGCAGTCCAATTTGCATTGATGGCTTTCAAGGATCTACTTCACCCAGGACAAGTGTTGATTCAAACAGACAACACAGCTGTCATGTGGTACATCAACAAGCAAGGGGGAACCCATTCGTACCCTCTTTGCAGGCAAGCTATGATTTTGTGGGAGACTGCTCTCAGTTTGCACCTCACTCTTCAGGCAAGGTTTCTGCCAGGAGCACAGAACTCCTTAGCAGATGTTTTGAGCAGGCGGATGGTGGATCCCCAGTGGAAATTGGATCCTCATGTATTTGACAGTTGACAGTGATATGGGGACTCCAGACATAGATCTGTTCGCTTCCACTAAATTTCCAGTTGCCAAAGTTTTGCACAAAGATGTTTCATCCAACAGCTTGGAAAGTGGATGCTCTATCATTCAGTTGGAGCAATCTTCACGTCTATGCCTTTCCTCCTCTGCCTCTCCTTCCCAAGGTGCTCTTGAAGGTCAGACAAGACAAGCCCTCCATGATTCTAATAGCTCCAGATTGGCCTCGACAGCACTGGTACCCTCTGCTGAGGAGTTTAGTACTGGTGCCTCCTTGGCCTTTGCCTTCAATTCCACACCTTTTGTCTCAGGCGGGCAATCATTTCCTCAATGTCAGGATTCAGTCCCTGCATCTAACAGCCTGGCATATTCTGTTCTAGAACCTGGAGGGTCGCAGCTTCCTCAACAAGTTTTGAATGTTATTTTGGAGGCCAGAAGGCCTAGTACAAGGAAAGTTTATGCTGATAAATGGAGGAGATTTTTTATTTGGAGCAAAGCACAGAGCTTTGATGTTTCCAGGCCTGATTTGAGTGTTTCTCTTCAATATCTTACGGAATTATTAGACAAGGGTTTGTCTTTCTCCTCTGTAAAAGTTCATGCTGCAGCCATTTCTGCTCACTATGACTGTGACCCACCATTATTCTCTCATCCTTTGTTTAAGCAATTCCTTAGAGGGGCAAAGAACATAAGACCCCGCGTAGAGCTCCTACTCCTTCCTGGGATCTCAATTTTGTGTTGGAAAAGCTTACTTTACCTCCTTTTGAACCTGCAGCTAAGTCTGAGTTAAAGTTTTTGTCTTGGAAGACTGCTTTTTTGTTGGCCATTACATCTGCTAGAAAGGTATCTGAATTACAGGCTCTAATGGCAGTTGAACCCTTCCTGATTTTTCATAAGGATAGGGTATCTCTGCGTACTAACCCTACTTTTATGCCTAAAGTGGTTTCAAATGTGGCCTTGAACCAATCTATTCATTTGCCTACTTTTTATGCTGATCCCCCAAATAAAGGGGAGAAAATTTTGCACACTTTGGATATTCACAGGCAGTTGCGTTATTATTTGAGCAGGACTAAAGGGTTCAGACAGTCTCAACAGTTATTTGTTTCTTTTGCTTTGACCTCTCAGGGGAAACCTGTTACAAAACAAACTATTTCTAAGTGGATTGGCCATTGTATTGCTTTTGTTATTCTAATCATGGTAAGGAGATTCCGGCTGGAATCAGACCTCATTCCACTAGGGCTACTGCCACGTCTACTGCCTTTAAGGGGTGTAGCTACTAAAGATATTTTGGAAGCAGCTACTTGGAGTTCAGTGCACACTTTTTCTAAACATTACCATCTCCCTCTTTATTCCAAATCTAGGGCTGGATTTGCCACTGCAGTCTTACAGGGCATGTTAGCAGCTCCCAATGCTTTATGATTTTGCCAGCCTCCCTTTACCTTTGCTTTGGGATTCTACCCACAGGTTATGACTGCAGCAATGTGAGATGAAGAACATAGTACAGTTTGTACCTACCATAAATGTAGATGTTCAAGATCTACATTGCTGCAGTCCAATTCCTCCTCCTTCCCCTCTGTAGTTTGGAGTGGTTGTATGGTTTGGGTGGTAGAGGTTGTTTGTACATAGGTTTTTCCATTTTTGGCTGTGGCCTTTCTTTTTAGGGCCTTCTGACATCTGGGGCAAGAAAAGACTGAGGATATGACGTCGGTCATGCGCTTTAATACCATGACGCACTGACGTCAGATCTGAGCGCCCATGACCGACGCCAGCCTAATACTTTGGTATTCGGGCCGACCGAGGACAGCGGACTACCCCACAGGTTATGATTGCAGCAATGTGGATCTTCGAACATCTACATTTATGGTAGGTACAAAACTGTACTTTCTAAAGTCTTGGTCCGGCGTCGGTTGTTGTCGCCTCTTCCCTGACGTCAGTGCGACAGGGGTATTTAAGATGCAGCCGATGCCATTTTCTTCAGTCTTTCTTGCCGCGCGGTGCCCGAAGCAAAGCAGTTCGCAAGTGCCGGTCAGCCGACTCCTGAGATTTTCATTCCGAATCCAGAACTGAAGTCTTCTACAAAGCTAAGTACCCCGTTGGAGAAACTTTTTCTTGCCTCAGACCGATGTCAGTAAAAGTTAATAACTGTATTTCTTGTGGGAAGCAAATACCTCATAAGGATTTCCATTCTTATTGTATCCCATGCCTAGGCCCAGACCACGACGTCGCAAGTTGTCGGTTTTGTGCCACGACGTCGCAGGTTGTCAGTTTTGTGCTAGGTTTAACAAGTGCACTATTAAACGTCGGTTTGATTTTGCATGACATTATTTTTGCAGAAAATTCAATTATACCATGCCGTCAGAACTACCGGCGACCGGAATACACAAAAAGTGCAAAGACAAGGACAGGTATCCGAGGCCCAAAACTGACGACGAAGCCTCTTCTAGGCCAGTCGCCGGTTCTCCGGTTTTCAGCAAGGTGCTTTCCCAGCCCCTGACGACCGTTTTTAGAACCTCAGGTCGCCTCCGACTCCCACGTGGAGATGGCTGGGCCTTTGGACGCACCAGATTTACAGCCTACCGAGACTAACCCTTCAGAGGGATCCGGAATAGCTGAGCAACCCGTAGCTTCAGAGGGTGTATTCAGACCGACTTAGTTAACCACTAATCTTCTGCTAAGTCTAAAACTCCTTTAAAAACTAAGAAACAAATTCAACATTCACCAGGACAGGTCTCCATGCCTAAGAAACAAATGCTCAAAATGGCCGGAGACTTAATCTCAATGATCAGGTGGTCCCATCCCCCTCCTGATAAAAGGCCTAGACAGGATGCAGACTATGACTCATCCGACCAGGTATCCATCTCTTCAGATTCATCCTCAGACCTAGAATAACCCCCTATGAGGATTCTGATGCTGAGGAATCCATTCCTTCAGCCTCTCCACCAGAGGACTACTCCTTTGGGGAAACATTGCATACCATGAGGGAGCATTTCCATTGAGAGGGCCAGGATTATTCAGAGTCCAAGAAAAGACTCAGAGATTTCCTTTTATTACCTCAACACAGATCCCTTGCTATTCCGCCAGTGTTAGATATTGTGGAGGATCTGTATACTGAATCCAGTTTAAATCCTGATTCTTTACCTCCTGCTCCAGGTAAGCCAGACAGATACTACAGAGTCCCTGACTCTCACAAATTTCTTTATAAAAACCCTGCTGCTGAACCTGAAACTATTTCTCAGGGCCCCAAATGGGTAAAAGCCTCCTCAGCAAAGAACCCAGTCCCCTCTGACAGATTCCAGAGCATTAGACAGATGGGGGAAGAAAGTATATACATCTAAAACTTTAGCAATGAGGGCCTTAAATTGCCAGTTTCACATGCTAAAATATCAGCAATATTTGATGGCTCAGTTGAAACAAAAAATGCTTCCAAACTCAGATCCTCCTAATTATAAAGAAATGCAGGATTTATTGCATGCAGCTGAGTAAGTGGGAAAACATACTTTGCAATGTGGTTTTGATTCATTAGAGGCCTCCTGTAGAGCAGCAGTTACAGGTTCTGTCATTAGAAGACATGCTTGATTAAAAGAACAGACGTTACCAAATCATGGTAAAGTAAAATTATTGGATGCACCTTTGCAGCAGGATGTTTTATTTGGAATTAAGGCAGAAGAGGTATTAAAGAAAATGGAGGATAAGGCAAAATCTATGTAAACCGTGAAGGATTTCTTACAGGTTCAGCCTCCTCGATTTAGCAGAAATTGGCCAACAAAGAATTGGTCCTTTCCAGTTACAGACAGACCTCAAAGGGGCAGATACAGACGTCCAGGAGGTAGAGGTCAATCACAAGGTTCTTACAGGCCTCGACAGTGGGGGGTGCCTTAACCCAGAAAGAAGGGGAAGACAGGCCTCAACCTTACAAAAAACAGCCCCAATGACTTCCCAGTACAGCTACCAAACAGTTCTCTCTTGGCCGCCCCCTTGGGAGGAAAACTGGCACTTTTCTGTCACAATTGGCAAATGATCACCAAAGACAAATGGGTTCTCAACATTGTATCTCAAGGTTACAGGTTCCACTTTCACACTCTGCCAAGGCTAAAAGGAATGCCAAATCTGCCACCAAATTAATGGGCAAAGAAGCTCAAAGACAAATTACGGCACTCGCGGACTTGAGAGCTATTCAAAAGGTACCAACACAGGAGCAAGGACAAGGATTTTACTCAAAACTCTTTCTGGTTCCCAGAAAGGACAAAGCCTGGAGGCCCATTTTGGATCTTTCTTCTCTAAATACTTATGGATGTTTCAAAATTCAAAATGTTGACACTACAGCAGCTTCTTCCCATGCTGGGCAAGAAAGGTTGGCTCGTAACTTTGGACCTCAAGGAGGCGTACCTGCATGTCCCTATCAGACAAAACTGCAGAAGATATCTCAGATTCATAGCTGGTTCACTGCACTACCAATTCTCTTCACTGCCCTTTGGCTTATCTACTGCGCCCAGGGTCTTCACAATGTGCCTGGCACCAGTAATTGCATTTTGCAGACAGAAAGGAATTCAAATTTATCCGTACCTGGATGACTACCTGATTCAAGCAGAGAGCAAGGACATTTTTCTAAAGCATCTGGCGTTTGTAAAAAAAGTTATTAAGTTGCTTAGGGTACACAGTAAATGAAAAGAAGTCAAAACTAGTGCCCTCACGAGATAATATTCCTGGGTGCCAGCTTGAATACAACTTATCTCACGCCAGACAAGCAAGGACAACTGACTCAATATTTTCAATTGATGACAACAAAAACCCAGCTCCCTGCAAGAAAAATTCTGCAGGCCTTGGGTTACATGGCATCTTGCATACTACTAATTCCATTTGCCAGACTGCATATGAGGAAACTACAATGGTATCAAAAGAGTGTCTGGTCTCAACACTGTCAAAGTTTGGAAACAGTAATACCACTAATTTCTTACCTTCAACAGGAGTTTCGATGGTGGGCTTAAGCATGCATGTCAAGTCAACAAGGGACAGCCTTTCACTCAACCCACAGCCAGGCAGACACTGACAACAGATGCATCTGATTACGCCTGGGGAGTACACTTGGCAGGAAAATGTATTCCGGGCAAGTGGCCCGCAGAACAAAGGCATCTTCACATCAATCAAAAAGCGATGCTAGATGTACAAAATGCCCTTCTAGCTTTCAAGGACCTTCTGCATCCAGGACAACTACTAATAATGACAGGCAACACCACAGTTATGTGGTACATAAACAAGCAAGGGGGCAGTCATTCTTATCCCCTCTGCAGACAAGCCATGACCTTGTGGAACACAGCTATAACCTATCAAGTTCATTTGCAAGCACAATTTCTGCCAGGAGAGAAAAACACACTGACAGACGACTTAAGTAGAAACATCATGGATCCGCACGAGTGGAAATTACATCCACAAATACTCAGAATGATAACACAAAAATGGTGGAGCCCGGACATAGATCTGTTTGCATCCCCAATGAACTGCCAGCTACAGAAATTCTGCACAAGGACTTACCACCCACAAGCATGGAAAGTGGATGCCCTCTCATTCAGCTGGAAAAACCTACAAGTATATGCTTTCCCACCACTACCTCTTCTTCCAAAAAGCCAGGCAAGAAAAGCCAAAGATGATCCTGAGTGGGTACCAGTGCTGGTGTGGCCAGTCGGGGGCAATCTTAAAGAACTAAGCACAAGGTCAACCCTGGATTTTGCCTCAAATCCCCCATTTTCTGACTCTGCACAACAATCAAATACTTCACAGCCAGCTAAAGCGTTTAAACCTGGCTGCATGGCAGATTCCTTAGTCAAGCAAGCACTGCCTCTCTCCAAAACTGTTACGGATGTCATTTTGGAGGCCAGAAGGCCTAGCACTAGGAAAGCCTATTTGGATAAATGGAAGAGATTCTGTGCCTGGAAACAGACTCACAGCCTTGACCCAAATATTCCTCAGATACTACAATATTTAACTGAGATGCTGGACAAAGGCCTCTCCTTTTCATCCATCAAGATCCATGCCTCTGCCATCTCTGCTCATTACAACACGGACCCACCTATTTTTTTCTAATCCACTGCTAAAACAGTACCTCAGAGGGGCTAAAAACATAAGACCACCCCGTAGAGCACCAACTCCAACTTGGGACCTCAACTTCGTGTTGGAAAAATTAACTTTACCTCATTTTGAGCCAGATAACTCAGCAGATTTAAAATATGTCTCTTGGAAAACTGCACTGCTCCTGGCAATAACCTCAGCAAGAAGAGTTTCAGAATTACAGGCACTAATGGCAGTGGAACCTTTCATCATTTTTCACCAAGACAGGGTGTCTTTAAGAACAAACCCTACTTTTATGCCAAAGGTGGTATCAAATGTGGCTCTAAACCAAACTATTCACTTGCCAACTTTTTATCCAAACCCACAGAATAAAGGAGAGAGACTTCTGCATTGTTTGGACATACACAGGCAGTTACGCTTCTACTTGGACAAAACCAAAGCTTTCAGGAAAACTGAACAATTATTTGTAGCATATGCTGCAGGAGCACAGGGAAAAGCCATTTCAAAACAGACCATTTCAAAATGGATAGGACACTGTATATGTTTTTGCTATATACACCATGGGAAAACTGTACCTAACAGCATTAGGTCTCATTCTACCAGGGCAACAGCCACTTCAGCTGCCTACTCCAGAGGATTACCTACCAAGGACATTTTGGAAGCAGCAACTTGGAGTTCTGTACATACCTTTACCAAGCATTACCATCTGCCTCTTTACTCAAAATCCAGAGCTGGCTTTGCCACTGCTGTGCTGCAGGGCCTTATAGAACCAGCCACCCTACCTCAGCTTTGGGATTCTACCCAAGTGTAATGACTTCAGCAGTGTAACACGATGAACATAGTACGGTTTTGTACCTACCATAAATGTAGATGTTAGAGTGTAAACGCTGCTGCAGTCCAGGTAACCCACCCTCCTTCCCCTCTTACTTGCTGGTACATACCTAACCCTTCTACCCTTTACTTCCTATGGGGAGTATTTGCTGGTAATTGAATTTTTTAGAATTGCTTTTCATATGTATGTTTTATTAGCAATTTGCATTGCCTACCTTTTTGGGGGCACCTGACTTCTGGGGCAAGAAAAACTCAAGAAAATGGCATCTGCTGCATCTTATATACCCATGTCGCTCTGACGTCAGGGAAGAGGTGACAGCAACCGATGCCGGACCAAGACTTTGGAACTCAGGCCGACTGAGGGACCGCCTGATGGCAGGATAACCCAAGTGTAATGACTGCAGCAGTGTATACACTCGAACATCTACATTTATGGTAGGTACTAAAATGTACTTTCTTGGGACCCAGAAAGGACAAAGCCTGAAGACCAGTACTGGACCTATCTATTCTAAACACATATCTGGATATACCAAAATTCAAAATGTTGACTTTACAGCGACTTCTGCCCATGCTTGTCAAGAAGGCTTGGCTTGCGACTTTAGACCTAAAAGAAGCATACCTGCATGTCCCAATCAGACAAACATGCAGCAGATACTTTAGATTCAAAGCTGGCTCAATGCACTACCAATTCTCTGCACTGCCCTTTGGCTTATCTAGTGCGCCCAGGGTCTTCACAAAGTTCCTGGCACCAGTAATTGCATTCTACAGACAAAGAGGAATACAAATATATCCTTACTTGGACGACTGCCTCATACAAGCAGAGAACAAGGACATTCTACTACAGCATCTTGCGTTTGTAAAGAGATTACTACCATGCCTAGGGTACACAGTCAATGAACAGAAATCAAAACTAGTACCCTCTCAAGAGATAATATTCCTGGGTACAAGCTTAAATACAACTGCCCAGATGGCTTATCTCACGCCAGACAAGCAAAGGCAACTGACTACCTATTTCAAACTGTTGGCAACAAAGGCCCAGTTATCTGCAAGAAAAATACTGCAGGCTTTGGGTTTCATAGCATCCTGCATTCTACTAATTCCATGTGCAAGACTGCATATAAGGAAACTTCAGTGGTACCTAAAAAGTGTTTGGACTCAACATTGCCACAGCCTGGAAGCAATAATTACTCTCATTCCCTGCCTGCAACAGGAGTTTCGAAGGTGGGTGAAGGCCTGTCACCAGAACAAGGGACAGCCATTCACCTTACCGCCAGCCAGGCAGACATTAACAATGGATGCATCAGATTATGCCTGAGGGGCCCACATGGCAGGAAGATGTATTCAAGGCACATGGTCCGCCAACCAAATGCATCTACATATCAATGAAAAAGAGATGCTAGCTGTTCAGAATGCCCTGACAGCCTTCAAGGACCTACTTCATCCGGGACAACTATTGATAAAGACAGACAATACCACGGTCATGTGGTATATAAACAAGCAGGGAGGCGCTCATTCTTACCCCCTCTGCAGACTAGCCATGACTTTGTGAGACATAGCATTAACTTACCAAGTACATCTGCAGGCACAATTCCTGCCAGGAAAGATAAATACTCTGGCAGACGAACTAAGCAGAAACCTCATGGATTCCCACGAGTGGAAATTGGATCCACAAGTCTTAATCATAACAAGGAACTGGGGATGTCCGGGCATTGACCTATTTGCCTCTCCTCACAACTACCAACTAAAGAGATTCTGCACAAGGAATTATCACAGACAAGCATGGAAAGTGGATGCCCTATCTTTCAGCTGGAAAACCTTAACAGTGTATGCCTTTCCTCCACTGCCTCTCCTCTCCAAGGTACTCCTAAAGGTCAGACAAGAGAAGCCAAGAATTATACTGATTGCCTCAGACTGGCCCCACCAGTACAGGTACCCAATCCTAAGGAACTTGTCTCAATGCCCAGCCTGGACCTTACCTCAAATACCTCATTTACTGTCGCAACAAAACAATCAGATCCTGCACAGCCAACTCAAGACCTTAAATCTGGCAGCATGGCAGATAATGTAGTCATAAAAACACACCTCTCACTAAAGTGGTGATGGATGTCATTTTGGAGGACAGGAGGCCTAGTACTAGAAAATCTTTAGCTGGAAAATGGAGGAGATTCTGTGCCTGGAACCAGGCACAATGAATTGACACAGCAGTACCAAATATTCCTCAGATTTTGCAATACTTAACTGAGATGCTGGACAAAGGCCTATCCTTTTCATCAATTAAAATTCATGCCTCTGTCATTTCGGCTCATTACAATACAGAGCCACCAATCTTTTCTCATCCCTTGTTAAGGCAATACCTCAGAGGAGCCAAAAACTTAAGGCTTCCAAGGAGATCACCAGTACCTGCATGGGACTTCAATTATGTTTTGGAAAAACTCACTCTGCCCCCTTTAGTGCCAACCGCTACAGCTGACATCAAATTTTTATCTTGGAAAACAGCTCTGCTCCTAGCAATAACCACTGCAGGACGCGTCTCAGAGCTACAGGCACTCTTGGCTGTGGAACCTTGTATAATTTTTTATCCAGGCAGGGTTTCTCTGATTACCAACCCGACATTTGTGCCTAAGGTAGTGTCCAGTGTGGCCCTTAACCAAACTATTCATCTGCCTACTTTTTATCCAAACCCACAGAATAAGGTGGAGAGAATTCTGCATACTTTGGACTTACACAGACAGCTACGCTTCTATTTGAACAGAACCAAAGCTTTCAGAAAGACTGAGCAACTACTACTGGCATATGTTGCAGGATCACAAGGAAAGGCCATCTCTAAGCAGACTATTTCAAAGTGGATAGGCCACTGCATTCGTTTCTGCTATTCACAACATGACAAGCCAGTGCCTAAGGGCATTAGGCCACATTCAACCAGAGCAGCAGCCACTTCAGCAGCCTTCCTCAGGAGCGTACCAACCAAAGACATTTTAGAAGCTGCTACCTGGAGTTCAGTGCACACCTTTACAAAGCACTATTATTTACCACTCTACTCTAAATACAGGCCTTGCCACTGCAGTTTTGCAGGGCCTCATAGCTGCTCCTAATGCTATTTAGCTCCACCCTTCCAACCATAGCTTTGGGATTCAACCCAAGTGTAATGACTGCAACAGTGAAACACGAAGAACATAATACAGTTGTGTACACTTACCATAAATGTAGATGTTTGAGTGTATTCACTGTTGCAGTCCAGGTTAAACACCCTCCATCCCACTTATCTTTGCTGGAACTTATCTGCACTTCTGTAATCTATGCAACCTCTGTGGTGTATTTGCTTGTAGATAAAGGTATAACGTATCTATTTTGGTGCATGCATGTTTTATTGGCATATTTTTAGCCTACCCTTTTGGGGGCACCTGACATCTGGGGCAAGAAAAACTGAAGAAAATGGCGTCTGCTGCATCTTTTTTACCCCTGGTGCACTGACGTCAGGGAAGAGGCGACGGCAAATTACGCCAGACCTAGACTTTGGAACTCAGGCCGACTGAGGGTAGCCTGTCAGCAGGATAACCCAAGTGTAATGACTGCAACAGTGACTACACTTGAACATCTACATTTATGGTAAGTGTACACAACTGTACTTTTTCCATCCTGCTCCTAGGAATTCAAACTGTTTTTTTTTTCATGATCACAAACTCCAACAAATAACTCTACATGTAACCTTTAGTAGCTCTAGCGCGTGTTTCCATGGATTCTGGCAAGGGAAGTAATGCATCTCCACCAAGAGTACACTACCCACTGACAAGGAGAGCAAGATTTTTGGCTAAATTTGGAAGACAATGTACAGTGGGCTGTAGTGGTCTTTAGGGACCTTAACTGCCAGATCCACTTACTTAAATACTGAACCAGCTATTATCAAGCTGGTGACATGTAGGGCAAAGTGCTTGGCTTACGCAGCATCTTTCCCAGATCACCAAACACGCCATTAAATGTGGGTATGATGCTCTGGCTCATTAAGCAGGTAACGTCCGTGCCTGGTTGAAGCCACAGAGCACATTAAAGCAGAACTTTTAACTGCACCATTGGATAAGGGAATTCTCTTGTACCCTTTTCAGTGAAGGTTTTTGAGTCTGGAGGAGCAAGAAAGACGTATGCAGTGTGTCAAGCATGTTTTTTCATTCTTTACCTCTTAGATATAATAGAAACTACCCCATAAAGAGCTTACTGAATTACTTAAGGCAAACCAACATTGAGCCCCCCAAAGGGCAGGGAAGGTGGCAACAAAAGGAAAAGGAAATGACAGTCACTCAATAAAGGGAATCTTGGGATCCCTTAGGGCCAAGATCCAGGCACTTATGACTTATCCAGTCTTTCCTTCTTCCTACTGTCCAAAACCGCTACTACCTTCCCCACCCTTACAAAACAAAAGGTACGGGGTCACTTCATCTCTGTATGAATCAGTGGGAGGCTGTTACTCAGGACAGGTGGGAACTTCATATCCTAAGGCATGGATATAGGCTACATTTCATAAGCAAGCCAAATTTGTCAGGTGCTTGTCCATTCCCTTGAGATCAAGTAAACCTACCCCCACCACTATAAGAACTCTTGTGCTGGGAGGCTGCTACAAGGGTTCTTATAGTGGGGGGAAGACTTCAAGAACTCTTGCCACTCAAAGGCATAGAAAGAACGCTAGAAGTAGAAGGCACAGGTTTCTACTCCATATTTTTCTTAGTTCAAAGATAAGAAGGAACATGGAGGCCTATTTTTTATTTTTCATCGCTAAACTAATTTTTAAAAGTTCTAGAATTTAGGATTTTAATGTTGTAAGGCCTTCTGCTTCTCTTCCCACAAGCCTTTATCATCACTCCTAACCTAAAAGATTCCTAACTTCACATACCTATAGCCAGGGTGAACACCTTCCTCCAATTCAAAGTGGAAAGTTTTTGTTACCTGTTTAGCTCTTTGCTTTTTGGTTTATCTACTTCGAGGGCATTTACCTACAAAGTTCCCATCTCCAGGTAATTGACTGCTGCGGAATAAAGGGCATTCACATATACCCATACCTGGATGAGTGCCTTATTCAGGCAGAATCTGCAGAAGAGATAAAGGAGAATGCTCTACAGTTTGCACTGACTGCGTTCCAGACTCTGGGTCTATCTATGTTCCTACCCATTCATATATAGTGTTGGGAGTCTCTTTTCACTGGCACTCCTGGGCTTAGAACCACAAATGGCCTTTCTCCTCTCATCCCTGATGAATTGTTTTTGTCATAGTGCTTCCCTCGCAACAGCTTGACTCTTTTGTTTTATTGTTTGGAATTCCTGAATGAGTTTGGATGCATGGCTTCATTTTAATGGTACTATTGACAATGTTCCATATGATGAAACTACAGTGGTGCTTAAACATAAGTTGCCAGCATGCCCAGATGTCCTTGTATGTCACTGTTGCAGTATTTTTCACAGTAGGGATCTCTTGCCAAGGATAGCTCAACATCTGCCTAGTATACCTAAGCCTTTAGATCTTGCATGTGCCGTACATCACATTCATGCTCCCCATACAGGATATAGGACATAAAGGTGACATACGGATGCAGTTAACCATAACTTCTTTCAGCCGGTCCGAACACCATCATCACTTGGTCTGAAATCCCTTTTGCTGCATTGAATACCTAGCCATCAGATAAGTGTCCTGTTGGGGTCTTTTATTTTTTCTTCATTGATTTTGCTACCTTTTAGTTAGTTCGTCATCCAAGAAGGGAAAATGTCACTGTGAGAGACAGATTCCCATAAGGATCATCATGAAAAGTCTTTTCCTGGGTGCTTTAAACAACCATATGTCCTGTAGCATTTACAAAATGTTTGTACCCAAAACTCTTAGAAGTCACTTGTCTTTCCTGGCCATCTATCTTGAGAACCAGAGCCTTAAATTCTTGGCCCAAGGTAACATGGCAGAATGCCTTAACCCTAAGGTCCAGTTAAGCAGGAAGAAGGCTAAGAAACTCTGGCTCGATTCTTTGGCAGTCCTGCCTCCATCGGATGGCCCTCTTAAAGCAGATGAAAGCTCTGTATGCTGCCTGATGTCTGCCTACATCGGATTCCTCTGCTGCAACCATGTCAGAGACTGGCATAGATCCTTCATTCTGTATGTCCTCTGAGACTTTGCAGGCTTCTGCTCCAGATGTCAAGCGAGAACCACAGTGGATCATCTTAGAGGGCCTTAGAGGGATTTTGAAGATTTTGGTAGGGAAGAAGTTACGGGTACTCTTATTGAATCTAGTCAAGGGTTGGAACGTCTGGTGTTTGTCTGAGCTGATGTCCTGCTAAGAAAAAGCATTTAAGACCATGCATACTTCTGCATACCCTAAGGATCTCAAAGGGAACAGCAGAAGTTTTACTTTGGGCCTGTACAATGCCGTAATGGCCTTGAAGCCCCCTCAAGGAGTTTCTGTGCCTGCTTGGACTTCTCCTTCCAAGCGCGATTGGCAACCTGATTCCTCAGATGAAAGTTCAAAGTCGGCTAATGAGTCCCTGTTCTACTCTTCCCTCTGGCTTATGGCGTTGAAGAGTAGTCCTGAGTCTCCTTTTCTCCTTTTGTGGAGTTGTCTTTTGGAGACTGTATAGCCAGAGTTATGGAATACTTTAAACGGGATTCTTTTTAAGTGTCTGATATCTAGAAAATGTATTCTGAGGTGCTTCAGGTAGACTCTCCTAAACCTTCCGCGGTACTTCCTATATTTGCTGCCTTGTTAGACACCTTTGTTGCTGCCTCTAGGTCTCCAGATTCTCAGCCTCCTGCTCCTAAGAAACTTGACAGGTTCAGTAAGGTTCCTTAGGATTGTCAGTTCTTATTTATTTAAATATCCTTCTGACCCTAATGTTGTTGTTAGTCTCCTCTGTCAAGCCTTCTAAACTTTTGCCCTCTTCTAAGGTTTTGCCTTCAGGTAAAGATACTAGGGCAATGGAGAGAATTGGTAAGAAGGTTTATACTGCTTGTACTTTGGGCCATCAGTTATCAGACCCACATGACTAGATGTGCTTTGGCCTTGCTCTTTCCCAGGGCTTGTCACTTCATTTCTGATCTCCCTGATTCTGAACCAAAATCTTCTGTTCTGTCTATTTTAGGGTCGACCTCTTAGGTGGCTTGTCACTTTATCAAGTGTAGCTATGATGCTAGTAATGCATCTTCCAGAGCTGCTGCCTTTGTGACTGTCATGAGGCTTTATTTCTGGCGTCACTTGCAGTTCTTACCTGAAGAGGTTAAGGCCAAGTTGCTGGATGTTCTTTTGAATAATAAAATTCTCTTTGGGACCACTACTGCTGAGATGTTTGACTTTCAAGGAAGAAAGTAATGACTTGCAGACTCCTAATTATATCTTTGTATCCTCTATCCATAAGTTGCAAAGGAACTGTCCTACTAGATCTGCTTTTGTATACAGGCAGCTTTGTCAGGCCACCAAGGACAGGAAGGGTGGTAGGTGAGCTCACCCTACTAAGTCGTCTTAGCCTTCTGTGCCTCAGAAGCCTCCTTTATCAGAAGAGACTGCTTCTCTTCAACTTCTTAACCCCCTGCCCCTCGGCCTTGTTCCCTTGTCCCTTCAGCTCTCCTTCTGTCTTCCAAACTTGGAGTATCATCTCCTTGGATTCTTGGGTTCCATCATTTGTCAGGAATACTTCATGATGTTGAAATCTCTCCCTCCTTTTTCAGGGATTCTTCAGCCTCCACTGGAACAACTTCCTCATTTCTCAGAGGTTCTTGGGTCCTGTTTTGGCTGGGGTACTATTCAACCTGTCCCTCCTCCTCAAGTAGGAAAGAGTTTTTACTCCAGGATGGTTCCTGGTCCTTCAAAAGGAGGCCATTTGGAGACCTATTCTATATCTCTCCTTGCTCAACACCTTAATCAGGGTTCCTAACTTCCAGATGCTTACTCTTCAAACTCTGTTTCCTCTCATTCACCTATATGCTTTTCTAGTGTCCCTGGATTTTGAAGGATGATTACCTTCATATTTTTATTCACCCTACTTTTCAGGAAGTTTTTACATTTTTCTGTTTCTTCCTCTGAGTTTTCAGATCTTTGCTTTGCCCTTTGGCCTCTCCAGTGCCCAGAGGGTATTCATAAAATGCCTAGCTCCTGTGATTGCTTTTGGCAGGCTCCAAGGCGTTTATTTTTTTCCTTATCTAGACAGCCTGTTGCTTCAGGCACCTTCTTCCAGTTGCATGTTACAGGATCTGAATTTTAAAGCATCTCTCCTTCGAAGTATGGGGTTCACAATCAACTTTCAAAATTCTGCCTTGACTCCCTCTCAGGACCATGTGTATCTGGGTTGCAGGATTCGGACAGTACCAGTCTTGGCCTCTCTTACACCTGCAGAAGTTCTGTCCTTGGTAGCTTTTTTCAGTCTGCTCATCCTCTGCCTGCTGTTCCAGCTGAAGAATTTATTCGAGCCCTGAGGTACCTAGCTTTTTCTGTTCCAATGTCCCCTGTTGCCAGACTGCACATGCTGAAGCTTCAGTGGTACCTCAAGTCAGTTTGGCTTCAGGATTGCCATCCTCTAGATTTCAGTGTTTCTCTCCTTCCTTGTCTAAAGTTAAAATTTGAGTCGTGGATGAAGCAAGTTTCCGTTAAACCAGGCCTGCCGTTTCAGCCTCCAATTCTTTCTCAAGAACTAGTCACAGATGCTTTACAGGGTGGGGGGCTTTCTGAGGTCATCTGGAAGTCCAAAGTCTTTGGCTTCTCCATCAGCAGTCAAATCATATCAACATCAAAGAGATAAGAGCTCTGATTCTGGCCCTTCAAGTTATTCACCCCGTGCTGTCTGCAGGCCCTCTGAAGGTTTACATGGACAACACCACAGTGAGGTGGTATGTCAAGAAGCAGGGATCTCTGCAGGTTGGCTGTGGCTGTCGGTTATCAGTTAACTCTCTTCTGGCAGTGTATATTCCCTTGGAGAAAAATTTAGTGGCAGACACCTTGAGCGGGTCCAAAACACAGGCTTACGAATGGATGCTTCACAGAGATGTGTTTCTGGATATAGTCCATCAGTGGGGTATTCCTTAGTAGATCTTTTTGCCTCCCCTCTGGACAGGAAACTCCCTTTTTTCTGTTCCAGAGTGCCATGCCATCTGGCATGGAAGACAGACACCCCTTCTTTCCCTTGGAAGTGGATATTTCTTTATGCATTCCCTCATTTTCCTGTACTTCAGAGTCCTGTAGAAGATTCAGCTAGACTCCCCGAAAATCTTTAGTGACTCCCTTTTGGCCAAGACAGCACTAGTCCCCCATTAATGCATCTTGCCAGGTACAGTCATCACGTGTTACCTCACTGGTTAGATCTCCCCACACAAGAACAAGTGCTGAATCGTCCATCCTTAGTTGTCCAGTCTAATACTGACACTAAGGGTGATTGTGTTCTGATTCCTTTTAAGCAACTATTTCTGAAGATGTGCTTAAAGTTTTACAGCAGACAAAAAACCTGCAACCAGAAAATCTTGTATGTCCAAATGGAAGAGATTTTCTGCCTGGTGTCATGCTCATAACCATTTTCATTGGGGGTCCCTGTGGTGCTCTTCTGTTTGTGTGAGTTGCTCCAGTCTCACTTGGCATGTTCTTTTGTAAAGGCCCATTTGTCAGCTGTTTGTGCTGGTCTCCCCAGAATCTTCCTTTGAATTCTAGCTTTCAGGTCAAAACAGTTTTTTAAAGGCATCCTGCATAGTAGGCTCCCAAGGAAGGCTGTTCCTCTCTTTTGGGAACTTAATTGTATTTTATTTTTTTTAGAAAATTTGACCCAGGCTCCTTTTGAGCTTACAGATTCAGTTTCTCTGCATCATTGTACTTGAAAGACTGTCTTATTTACTTGGTTTTACTTCTGATAGGAGGCTTTCTGGGCTTCAGGCCGTTATGGCCATACCTTCTTTTTAAGTTTTTCACAGGGACAGTGTGTTTCTTCATACTAATCCTCTTTATGCCCAAGGTGGTCAGTAAGTTGTCCCTGAATCAGGCAGTTCCACCCCCTTCCTTTTTTCCTTCTCTTCAAACTTCTAGTGTGAGGGTCTTGCATACTTTGGAGTCACACAGACAGCTGTCTTCTTACTTGGATAAAACAAAGGCTGTTTGTAAATCTGACCAGTTTTTTTTTTCTTTTCATCCCAGGACATTGGGTTTGGCTGTTTCTAAGCAAACCATCTCCTCCTGGGTTTCTAAGGTTATTTCCTTTTGTTTTTCTTTTCATGGCAAATGTCTACTTCCATTGGCGCTCACTCCACTATGGCTGTTGCCTCTTCTGGTGCTTTCTTCAAGGGGGTGGATTTGGTCTTCAGTGCATAGCTTTAGCAAACATTTATAAATTGGATGTGGTTTCTAGGGCTACAGCAGATTTTGCTCGAGCCATTCTACATGAGTTTGTTGAGGACTTTTCCCAGCTTTCCACCTCCCAATCCTTATCTTGAGCTTTTGTACTCTTCCCTACTGTGAAGTGTACTTCAGTATTGATTTAGAAGGACATAGCACAGTTGTGTAAAAATCTAACCATAACAGTCAACGTCCTTCTCTTCACTGTTTCAGTATTCACTTCCTCCTTATGATCTCCTTTTTTTACTTTGGATTTTCTTTTTGTCCCCCACCCCCGGCCAAGGGTCTCCTCCTTTCCTCTGCATTTTCTCTTCTAGATGTCCCATGGTCTTTTTTGTCTTATGGAGACTTATCTCTTCTGGGGCAATTAATTTCTGGGTAGCACTGTCTCTGCATCACCTCGACATACTATGCCCTATACAGGGTGTATACGTGTGACGTTGAGCTACTCTTGAGCTACTCTTGGCAGGAGATCCATACTGTGAACTGAAACAATGAACAGAAGGATTTTACACAAGTGTACTTTCCTGCCATGCCCTGTCCCACTGGTACTCAACATGTAATTAAAAAAAAACAATTAAATTCTTCTTATGCGGAGTTAATCAGATATACCTCTGTGTGGAAGCGTTCTCATGATAGGCCTTCAGTCACCAAAATGCCTTGGACATAGGTTAGGTGACAAATGTGGGAGAGATGAGTACCCAAGGGAACAGAAACCTCAAGATAAAGCACATCACTGTAAAAGAGATGGTGGCAGTCATTCAAGCCATCCGTGTATTCATACTTTTTGCTAGCAGGGCACTTTGCACATCATGACCCAGCACCACAGTGATTAAGTATATCAGCATACAGGGAGGAACTTTCTGCTGTGCAGATTAGCAGTGCGAACATGGGACCTGGCCAAGCAATTGGGGCTCGCCCTGAGAGCCTCTAACATCCCACACCAGGGAAATTGTTTAGCAAGCTCATCTGAGCAGGATAGAAGTAGACCTGCATGCATGGATGTTATGCAAGCACAAATTTTTTAATTTATTTCTCAGGTGAGATCTGAGATCTGCTAGAAGTGCATCTTTGTTTCACCAGCAACCAGTGAGGCAGGAAATCTGTGCACCAGGCTACTGACTCTAGGGACTGGGCGAAAATTGTCTTCTCCATAACTTGGGCAGATCTGTTTCTTTATGACAAGTGTTTTAAATTCTTAAACTTGCAATTGTGAGTCCTAGAATGGCACGACTAAATGTGCATAACTGGGGACTTGAATATACAAAGTCTGAAATAGCTGTGTCTTGGAGTATTTCCTTTTCTTTGATGTATGTCTATCTTGAAGTCTCATATGTGATGAAAGTGATTAATTCAAAATTTAATGTGTTTAATAGAGACATTTTATAGAGTAACTTAAGGGTAATTATTCTCCATTCTTTGTGGGTGTCTTGTGATTTGAGGCACTTTTCAGTTGCTGGTTTATTTTGTGCTTCAGGCTCGACTGCACTGTTTTTCTTGGTATCTGAATGTGATCTTTACAGGGTGTTATCATTGGACCCTGCACACAGACTGCTTAGCAAGGTGCTTGCAGTAGGGGAGGTCTTGTTGCATAAAGAGCTGCCTGTTCATTTAATTGGTTGACTGGCTTCTGATGGAGGACTCCTTAGTATTGCCCCTAGCTTCGGGTTGCAGGCCTGAAGGTCTTCAAAAATTGCTAAAATCCTCTCTGAAGCTATCCCTGAGATGCGTCTACCATTCAGAAGAGTTATACCTTCTTTAATCTGTGTTCCTTCTGCCCACATAGAAGGCTCATGATGTCATTACCTTGGCAGCTTTAGTGAGGACAAAGTAGGTGTCAAGTCTTGGACAATACTTAACCTTTCTGATTTGATTACAACCACAGTCTTTAGTTTACTCTTTGCATACTCCCAGGAAAATAGGTATTGCAGTAGCCATGATGCCAGTGGCTGCAAAGTCTCCACTTGCCCACAGAAGTGCTGCTTGTCTTATTGCTGATCTTTGAATCCGTGGACTGCTTTCACCAGCTTAAAAATGCTTCTGCCCTTCCTGCTGTAGAACTCATTCTAGGTATTGATAGTGGTGGATGATTTGCTAGCAAGGTGGAAAGTCTACACTGGCTCCACCATGGTGCAGGAAAAGTAATCCCCCAAGAGCTCCCACCCCCCGAGAAATGGACAATGCATCTCCCACCTATAGATGTGGTCATTGTTTTTTGCCTCAGTGAGAAGAGGGAACAGACGGAAATCTATTTTGTTTCTGTCAGAGTAGCATTTTGGGATGTATTTTTAAGCTCTTGAACCCATTATGCATAGTGGTGGCGCATGTCTGGAAGCGAGCCATAGACTGGACATTGCTCTTTCACTTCACCTGGAATTTAAAGTAGTTAATATGTTGGCAGATGGCTGTCTTGAGCTGCAGTCTTCTCCTGGAGCTGAGGGTTTGGGATTCTTTCGAGTTGTTCAACTTCCAGAAGATGTGACTAGAGATTGCCCTGTTTAACCATTGAGGATTTCCTGAATGCCTTCCTGCCTTTTGCATATGGTTTCATGCCGTACTTCAGAATTTCTAAAACCAAAACTTATGCTCCTCACCCATTAATTGAGAAGAGTGGTTTCAGACTCTTCCCCTTCCATTACAGTGCAAAAGACTTATTTCAGTACGTTCCATGGAAGGTTCACCCTATTCCTCATTTGGGGATGCACCTGTCTTTACCGTTGAATATTTCTCATGTTGTAGCTCCCTTAAACTTTCCAGATCTTCTAGAAAGGATTTCAGACATGGTTTTAGCTGCCGGAAAACTTTCCAGACAAAAAGTTTCATTATTTGATTTTGTTAAGTATAGTAATTACGAAACTTAATTGCAGCCAACTTTTTCTATTCTTCCGTCACAGAGTTAAAATAAGAAGTGTCACACATTTATGTTCCCATATTTGACTGTATATAAGCTGTTGTCATTAAAGATATAGCTCTGCAAAGTTCTTTTCATACTGTGACCTTCATTTTCTTCACTTGTTACTTAAAATAATTAAGTGGCAGTCTGTGACTGTGCGGATAATGCAAGCTTTATCCATGACTTGATCATGAAGGCAAAGCCAAGTGATTAAACAAACTCAGCCATGGATAAACCCAACATTATGTGTACACAGGAGTGTATTATTGTTTACATGTTTAAATACTGGCACCACATCAGTGAATGTTTTCTTTGAATTGTTCACTTCTGTTTTTTTGCATTTGGGAATAGTTTCCTAATATATCAAATGCATATGTGAGATATGTACATGCCATCATTAGACAGATGGCTTGTTTTAGCTAGCATTGCTTTAATAGCATTGTACTAATGGAGCCTTTTTATTTTCTTGGTGGTCTGTACCTTTGATATTCCATTTGTTTTACTGTAATGCTTATGTATTGTTCACTGAGCCCATTTTGTGTATCTGTTTTGCATTTGTGTAGATCTTTTTGTTTAAGAGGTGGTTTTCAGTACTTTGTAGGGGTGATGATGTTTTCTATGTAATGTAATTCCTTGTGACACCAGCAAAGCACCTTACATGTGATGAGATTGATTGCATTATGCTGCTTTCCATTGTTTGTTTTTGCTGTGTGTGCAGACAGAGTATGTGTGTGTGTGTGTGTGTGTGTGTGTGTGTGTGTGTGTGTGTGTGTGTGTGTGTGTGTCTGGAAGTGTTCATGATCCATTTTTCATTTGTACTTCAGTTTTATTTGTTTAATTCCGTCTCATGTGATAGCTGAACTTCTTCTTGTAGGCAAGGTTCCATTACAGTGGGATTGCCAATTAAGGAACATTTCGATGATCCTGTTGTTGTGTCTTTCGGCTTTTCCCGGTTAGGTGTCGCCACAGCGGAACTCCGGTCAGTTAATGATTGACAGTAGATTTTAACGTGCCAAGTTGCTGGCCCTGACGCACAACCTTCAACGAAGATACGCCCATTCACACGTCTCCACACAGAAGACGCTCTAGCTGAGAATCGAACAGGGCAACGTCTTAATGTGAGGCGGCAATGCTACCGCAGCACCACCACTGCAGTTATTTTGATGATCCTGTAATTTGTATAATTCTTAGTACAGTGTTGTCATTGGGTGAAAAAAAAAAAACTGATAGGTTCTTTGAAAGCGAACTGCAGCTTACTTTGTTGTTGAAAGTGCTGACAGTTAGCAAGTCTCACCGAGTTTTTCTTTTATATCACAGGATTTTGACATGCAAGTGTCTTTAAAAGAAAGTGTTTGAAGTGATTTATCCAGTTTCCTGCAAAAGTAGGTGACCATTTGATAAGGTCCATACATTAGTTTATGTATTTAAGTGACTTGTCAAAATCAGTTGCTTTTCAGTTGTTTGGTGTGTACATTGTATTATATTTAATAGTGTGTACACTTAAATATCACCACTTTGAAATGATTGGCTATTGCATTTTGTTATGAATTTTTCCAATATTAATTGTGACCATTTTACTTATTCAGACTTACAGGTCTTGATGGTCCCAGTGGTTTTGGATTTGAGCTAACATTCCGATTAAAACGTGAATCTGGAGAAAGTGCCCCTCCAACTTGGCCTGCTGAATTAATGCAAGGACTAGCCAGATATGTCTTTCAGTCAGGTAATTTACAACACTTGTTTGTAAAAGTTTTGTCATGCACATTACAGCTTGACATTGGGATGCATTGTCTGAAGTGAGATGAAGATGTTCATACCAGCTAGTTGTGCCACAGAGTGTTTTCCCTCCTGTTGCTGGTTACTGTCTTCAGGTGTGTTTTATTAAAAAGCTTCATAGACTTTTTATTAAAATTATAGCCCAAACAAATTTGGACTGTTCAAAAATGATGCCACCTTAGGGGTAGCATGAGGTGAATCAGATTTAAATGGGTGTGGTGTTCTGTGTGTGTGTAATGCTAGACTATTAAAGTCTATGGATGCATGTGATGCTTTCCGTATGTTGGCACCAGGGAGGTTAAAGTTCATTGTTTACACTCCTTGACGTCCATGTATAGAAAATGACAATTTAAAAACTTTTCAGCTTTTAAAAAAAAAAAAAAAATAGCTGGTAGGGAGAAATGTTGGATTGGCAGTTTATGCATCATGTATTGTGTTGCGTAGGTAGGATTGTATTAATCAGCAAATCGCTTAAACATGCTGATATTTAAACCAATAATTTCTGTTGTAATGGTGCATGTGTGCATGACCACACCGCCAGTTTAACTAGTCTTGCATAAGGCCATTGACTCCAGGAGGCCCAAGACCAGACCTACCCTAAAAAGATCCCATCCCAGGGTCCCAGCCATCTACTTCCTCCCACCCAGCCTGCCATGCAGTCGCAGCAGTTGCTCATAATGGCAGAAGATTTAATCACTTGATTAGAGGAAGCCAGTCTGCCCAAACCACCCCAGCCAAAAGGAAGAGTGACACTTCCCCTGAGGCTCCTTCTGACCAGGAGTCAGAAGGGTCTGAACTAGAATAGTTGGACACTGAAGAGCAGCCTTTTGCAGCATTTGAGGATTCTGATGCTGAGGACCCCATCCCTTCCCCCTCCCCACCTCAGGACCTCTGTTTTGTGGAAGCTTTAAATTCCCTCAGGAAACATTCACTGGGCGGCACAAGATTACCCTCAGTCAAAGAAGAGACTGAGAGAGTTCTTTGACCTGCCACAGCACAAACCTGTGGTCATTCCCCCAATCCTGAATGTGGTGGAGGATGTTTTCTTGGAATCTGGACTTCCCCAGACTCTCTGCCACCTGCTCCCAGGAAGTCAGACAGATATTACAGGTGCAAGACACCCACAAGCATCTCTTCAAAAACCCTGCAGCTGACCCAGAGAGCATTACTTAAGGTCCCGGGGGGGGGGGGGGGGGGTAGTTCTTCAAAAAAAAGAACAGCTCAACTGATAAAGACAGCAGAGCCTTGGACAAACTCAGAAAGAAGGTCTACACTTCAGCTACCTTGGCCATTAGAGCTCTGAATTGCCAATTTCATATGCTTAAATTCCAGCAAAATGTGCTGGAATTATTGAAACATAAAATGTCCACCATACCAGGCAGCAGTACAACTAGGGAACTAGCGGATATTTTACTTTATAGCTCCCAGGTAGCCAAGCATTTCCCTGCATTGTGGATTTGATGCCTTGGAAGCTTCTAACAGGGGTGCAGTATCTGGCTCAGTGATCAGAAGGTATGCCTGGTTAAGGGAAGCAACCTTTGCCTGACCAGGTAAAGTCCAAGTTATTAGATGCCCCTCTGGACAAGGACCAACTATTCGGACCCAAAGCCAAGAAGGTTATTAAGAAAATAGAAGACAAGACCAAGTCTATGCAGACTGTGAAGGATTTCCTACAGGTACAGCCTCCCGGGTTCAGTAGGAACTTCCCCAGAAAGCATTGGTCCTTTGCTACCCAAACAAAACCTGTGCAGAGGAAAGGTCACAGGGACAGGCCTTCTAGGCAGCAGTTACTTAGCCAGCAGAGATCCAGACAATGGACTACTGAAATGCCTAGGCAAGGGAGTTTTAAGCCCACTCCCTTCTCCAAGGAATCACAGTGACACTTACTCCCCTCCCCTCTGCCCCCCCTTCTCCCCAGAGAGACTAGGAGGAAAACTTTCCTCTCTTCCTAGGGAATTGTCAGACCATCACCTCAGATATATGGGTCATAAAAATTATTACCAGCGGGTACAGATTCTCTTTCAAGACTAACCCTAGATATTCATGTTTCCCCAATATACCAGCAAATCAGAGGGCAGAGGCAATATGCCAGATCCAAAAGCTTTGTGCATGAGGTGCAGTGGAACCTGTACCAAAGGAACAGGCCGGAAAAGGGTTTTATTCCAGACCGTTCCTGGTACCCAGAAAAGAGGGCACCTGGTACCTTATTCTAGACTTATTCACTCTGAATCTGTCCCTTCTGGTCCCAAAATTCAAAATGCTGAACCTACATAAGCTTTTGCCTATGCTGATACCACATGCCTGGCTAGTGACCCCAAATTTGAAGGATATCTACCTCCATATCCCCATAAGGAATTCTTTCAGGAGTGGGGTCGGAACACTTTCAGTTCTCTGTTCTGCCCTTTGGTTTATCTACTGCTTCCAGAGTCTTTACCAAGTGCTTGGCCCCTGTCATTGCCCTTTGCAGACAGATTTATCCCTACCTAGACAACTGCCTCATCCAGGTGGACACCAAGGAAAGACTCCTGCAGGACCACTTACCTTTTGTTCAGACTCTCCTAACCTCCCTGGGATTCACAGTTAACTGAAAGAAGTCCCAAACTCACCCTTCAAGAAGGTTAACCTTCAAGGGAGCTCTACTGGACACATCAACACAAACGGTCTCTCTCCGAAAAGCAGAGCTTCCTCCCCTCTTATTTTTCACAGCTGGCCCACAGGACCCACCTCACAGCAAGGAAATTCCTGTAGGCACTGGGATACATGACCTCCTGTTGATACCACTAGCCAGACTGCACATGAGGAAACTACAGTGGTACCTCAGGAACCTCTGGTGTCAACATTCAGTCACTGGAACACCAGCTGCCCTTGATTCCTTGCTTAAAGAAGGAGCTCCTATGGTGGGCAGAGGTGTGTACCCTGAACAAGGGTCTACCCTTCATTACTCTTCCCCAGGGCCAGACCATCACCATATATGCTTCAACACTGCCTGGGAGGCACACCGATTAATTATGTCCACTCAGGGCATTTGGGAACAGGAGGTTCAGGGCCTTCACAGCAACCTAAAAGAAATGCTGGCAGTGCACAGGGCAATCTTGGCTTTCAAGGATCACTTGAGACCAGGAGTGCTCTTAATCAAGACAAACAACGCAATAGTAATGTGGTACATTAACAAGCAGGGGCCACTCACTCCTACCCCCTGTGTCGCTTAACTATACAAATCTGGCAGTCGGCCTCAAATCTGGGACTGCATCTGATTGCTCAGTATATCCCAGGGAAACAGAACACCCTGGCAGACCAATTAAGCAAAAGCCTCCTAGATCCCCATGAGTGGCAGCTGCACAGGGGGATCTTTCTCAACATCAGGAAAAACTGGGGGGAACTAGACAAAGACCTTTTCACAACCACAGACAACTGCCAGATAACCACATTTTTCTCCAGAGAATTCCATCCAGAAGCATTGAGGGTGGACAGCCTCTCCTTCCACTGGAGCAACCTGTTTGTGTACGCATTCCCTCCCTTGCCGTTAATTCCCAGGGTACTTCTCAAGATCAGGAAGGAAGGGCCAAAGGCTATTCTCACTGTTCCAGACAGGCGCAGACAGCACTGGTACCCCTTACTCCTCATTCTGGCCAAAGAGCCTCCCATCCACCTGCCTTTCACAGCAGACCTTCTAACTCGGGAGAAAGGGACGGTATTGCATCCAAACCTCCTCACACTCAAGCTGTCCACATGGCTTATACCCCAAAGGCAGATGACAATACAGCCTTAAGCAGGCAGGTTTTAAATATCATTAAGGAGGCCAGAAGGCCTAGTACCAGAAAATCCTACTCTGCCAAATGGAAAAGATTTACTGTCTGGTGCCACAGCAAGGGTGTTACCACCAACCATGCCAGTCTGGCATTGGTTCTGGACTACCTGGCCGAGCTCCTAGAAAAGGGACTGTCATACTCCTCCATCAAAATACATGCCATGGCTATCTCTGCCTATATCTAATCGGATCCGCCCATATTTTCTCACCCCTTGTTAAAACAGTTCCGTAGGGAGGTGGCCCACATTAGACCACCTAGAAGGCCACCGGCTCCAGCCTGGAATCTTTGTCCTTGAAAAACTGACTGTGCCTCCCTTTGAGCCAGCTGCTTCAGTGGACCTGAAGTAACTTTCTTGGAAAACTGCCTTCTTGCTGGCCATCACATCAACCAGCAGATATGTTCTTCGTGTTTCACTGTTGCACTCATCACATTTGGGTTATCCCTGCCAGGGTAGCCCTCAGTCAGCCCGAATACCAGAGGCTTACTATTTCTGGGTCGGTTGCTGTCGCTCCAGGACTGACGTCAAGTTGTCAGTGGTATAAAATCAGGCACCTGACGCCATTATATCAGTCTTTCTTGCCGTGGAGCCCGAAGCAGAAGCAGTTCACACGAGTGCCGGTTGGTCGCTACCTAAGTTTTTCATATCCGAATTGAAGTTGAAGTCTTCTAAAGCTAAGTACTCTGTTGGGGATTCTTTTTTTTTTGCTCTAACCGATGTCAGAAAAAGTCAACAATTGTCTCGCCTGTAGAAAGCAAATACCAAACTGAGACTTTCATTCTTACTGCGTCACTTGTTTAGGCCCAGACCACGACATCCCCCGCTGTCGCTTTTGGGCTTTGTTCAGCGTCAGAACTATACGTCGTCGGGCCCTTATTGCAGCTAGATATTTTTGCTCTCAGTCCTCAAATTCTGATATGGCTTCTGTAAGCTATCCGACAGCAGATCTTCTGAAAAAAATGTAAGGCTAAAGACAGAGACCACACAGGTCCAAGACTGCCAATGATGCTTCCGTTATGCTACTTGTCAGTTCTCTGGTCCTCCGTGAGATGCTTTTGCAGCCCCTGATGCCCACTTCTGTGAATTTGCAGGGCGCTACAGAGACCCTTTCGGAGTCCGGTATGCCGCGAGACTCTTCTTTGACTAAGGATCCTGCGCATGTCTCTACCTTGGATGGGTCCAGAGCCGCTGTGCAAGCACCAGCTTCCAAGGAAGTACTTCGCACTACCGATACTTGACACAGACTGACGATTTCTTTCACATCTACAGTTCTTAAGAAAACTACCAAGTTTCTAAGGCCCAGGGTATGAACCACACCCAAAAAAACAATGACCCAAGCTCAGGCACCGGCTTCCTTGCCTCAGTCTCAAATACTTAAAATGGCGGAAGACCTTATAATGTTTAGGTGAAGCCAGGCTACCCCTTCCAAAAGAAAGAGACTTGTCCCCAGTAGTTTTATCTGAACAGGGGTCCGATGACTCTGATGCATCTGAATATGAAGATACGCAACCTTTCTCTGCTTATGAGGATTCTGATGCAGAGGAATCCATCCCTTCAGACTCTCCACCCGAGGACTTTTCCTTTGGGGAAACCCTACATACTGTAAGGGAGCATTTCCAATGGGAATGTCAGGACTATCCTCAGTCAAAAAAGAGATTCAGGGAATTCTGAGATCTTCCACAGCACAGACCTCTGGCCATCCCTCCTGTCCTGGATGTAACGTTTTATGCCCATATGACCTGCTAAGGGAATATCGTGGGCTGTGGCTAGAAACGCCAGGCTGTAGGCACTACCAACTGCTGTATCCTCTCACCTTCTAGCCTTCCCTCAGGGGTCCACTCTCTATACAGTAACCCTTTGTCCCAGTATACAGCTTTCCCCTTCCCTTGAGAATCAGGTGCCTCACTAGCTACATGTCTCAGGCCTTGCACTGTAGGGTCTGAGAGCTGACCCTGCCTCAACTCTCTCTTTGTAACCCTTCCCAGCTCCCCTTCCACAGGAAGTCTGTCATCCTCTGACAGTGGTGCCTCACTGTCAGCCTGAGTACTACTACTCGCATCTGCCTTTGCAGTCTCTCTGTCCAAGGGAACATCAGTACCCTCAAGCAGCTGTGGCTCACCTTTAGTCTCACTGCTACAGAGTAGCTCCGTCTCTGAAGAAACCACCTCCCCAGTCCTGGCTGCTCCAAGCCTGACTGCGTGTAATTGCATGAGCACATCATTCCCTATCAGGACATCTGCAGGGATATCCTCAAACATACCTACTTGCTGGTTTCCTTTTCCATCCACCCAGTCAAGGTTAATAAGGAGAAATTAATCGTAGGCACTAAAAAGCCTAAAATTGCAAAGTACTTTGCAAAGGTAAGGGAAGAACAGCTCTTGTACTTTACAAAAAAGCACCTAAACAGGCATGTCCAAAGGTCAGCTTCCAGTGATTTCTCCTGTCCACCTGGTGAGCTTGGGCAAACTGGGGCAATGCAGCAACTGCCTCATGTACACAGACAACCCCCTCCTCCTACCACCCAACACTACAACCTGCGAGAGTTGCACTTACATAGCCAAACTGGAAGCAAAGCTCTCTCCAGCCAAGATTGTGCTAGACAGTCAAGAGGAAAAGGTTAACACCTGCACTACACCTCAAGCAGCACATAGCTCTTCAAAACCCAGACCATCAACACCGACAAATAGCAACACTAAACACACATATGTGGAGGCCCTTAACATTAACCTGTCCAAGCACCAAGGACCTCCGAAGCTGAAATGCAAACAAACACCAGTCACAACCAAAGTGAGACATAGCTCACAGCACCAGTGTGCCACCCAACAACCGTAAGGCAAGACGACATACCCAACACTTTAGTCATAGGTGACTCTATAGTCAGGTACACTCATGTCCCACTCACCAGGCTGAACAAGGAGAAAATTAGTCAGCTGCCTGTCTGGTGCCAGGATCCGCCACATAACGCATGACTTAAGTCACTCCACAACAAGTACAAATACGACTCTGTCATTGTCCATGTTGGAGTGAATGACTTGAGACGTACCTCCGTGGACTACATGAAAAGAGACATGAAAGAGCTCTCGGATCATGTGGCCCAGACAGATATGACCCTAGCCCTGAGTAGCATCCTGCCTTCACCCAGAATGATACCACAGTATAAGGACAAAATGGTTGGCTTCAAACATTGGCTAAGCTTCTGGTGTCATTCAGAGGGGATCCAGTATCTGTCTGCCTGGGACGACATGATCGACAAACCGCCTTGCTTTGCCAGAGATGGTCTGCACCTGTCACCCCTGGGATTCAGGTTACTGGCTAAAGCTCTTGCCACCCCTATAGTGCCATTTTTAGGCAAGGTTCAAAGGTCAAAACCACCACTGTAACAGATACAAGCATGCAAAATCTGAATGTAATGCTACTCAATGCTAGAAGTGTAAACCTCAAAATGCACTCTCTCGAGGCACTCCTAAAAATGGAGAACATTGATATCTGTGCAGTAACTGAGACCTGGTTCAAGGCTGCAGAGAGCACCCCTGCAATACCAGGCTACAACTCTTACCACACTTTTCGGCCACCGAACCAAGACTGAAACACTAAAGGTGGAGGAGTGACCATATTCACCAAGGATATTCACACCTCCAGGCTAGCTGCCCAGCACAATGCATCTGAAATTCCCCAGGTGCAACTAACACTAGGTAAGATTGCAATCCAAACTGCAGCTTGCTACAGATTCCCCACCATGTGCCAAGATTCTCACTACACCTTTCTAAACATACTGGAAAATATTAAGATACAACCAAGCACCTTAATACTGGGTGATTTCAACTACCCTGCCATTAACTGGGAAAACTACTCGGGTACCAACACCTTTTCCCAACGATTCTTGGAATTCATAAATTCCAATGCCCTGGATCAACTAATCCATTGTCCCACCAGGGGCTCCAATATCCTAGACTTGGTCATTGCCAGCATGGGAGATAGATGCTCCACACCAGTGGTCACACCCTCATTGGTCAGGTCTGACCATAAGCAAATCACCCTTGACATCCACATCCCACCCCCCAGTAAGGAAACCACCGTAAAAAACTTCTCCAAAGCCAACTTCATGCTACTCAAGTGTGAAGTGACAAACTTCATGACACCCATGCAGATGGGAGCTGAAAGTTCGACTGCTTAATCCAACACTAAGGCACTGTACGAGCACATCCAGTTGTGCATGAATTGTGCCATCCCAAATAGAACCAAGATGCTCTCCTCCAAAAAAAGGAAGCCAATCTTGTGGTCCCCTGCCATAAATAAACTATACAACAGAAGAAAGAAACTGTTGCAGACAAGAGGAAAATGCCAGGATGCAAAAAACTCCCTTACCAGCCTCAGTAAGAAGCTGAGATCCCTCATAAAATCCTCCAAAGCTAGTTAGGAAAATAAAATTGCCAAAGATTCCAAAGACAACCACAAGGCATTCTATAGTTATGTCAAGAATCTAAATGGCAATGCTCACATATGCTCTGAGCTACAATAGAATGGCATTAGATTTACTGATCCCAAGGATATTGCCAATATCCTGGCAGATCGATTTAGTGCCAGCTTCACCCCCCTCTCACCCCCTAAAGGGCCCATCTCAATACCAAAAGATTGCCAAATTCTGGTAATCATGGCCACACAGGTAGAAACCGCACTCTCCAAAGCTAAGAATACAGCATCCATTGGACCAGATGACATCCAGAGCTGTGTACTACATGAACTACAAAATGAACTGGCACCCCACCTAAGTGTCATGTTTAATCATAGCCTCACCTCAGGCTTTGTGCCCACTGAGTGGCACGCAGCTACAGTTACCCCACTCCACAAGGGGGGAATCCACCTTGGATCCTGGGAACTACCGTCCCATCAGTCTGACAAGCCTGATCTGCAGGGGCATGAAACGCATTATCATGGAACTTATAAACAAAGACATTGGCAACCTTCTAACACTGGACCCCACCCAGTTTGGATTTGTGAAAGGCCGATCTTGTCTCCTGAACCTAATTGACTTCTTCGAATCAGTCTCCGGAGCTGTGGACGAGGGTAAGGCAGTCCACACAGCCTATCTGGACCTCGCCAAGGCCTTTGACACCATCCCCCACTCTGGAATCATAGATAAACTTACTAACCTGGGCATAAATCCCTACGTCCCTCGATGGGTTTCCAACTGGCTTACTGACAGAACCCAGAATGTAAAAGTAGCTGATTCGAAATCCAGCTCCAGACAGGTGACAAGTGGAGTACCTCAGGTTCAGTTCTGGGACTGCTCTTGTTTGGCATCTACTTCTCTGAAGTACAGGCCAACACTAAGGGACTCTGGCTGACAAAGTTCGCAGATGACTGCAAACTGAGTGCCATTATTAAATCCCCAAATGATGTGGATATTCTACAAAAGGGCCTTACAGAAACAGATGCTTGGTGCCAGAGCCATGGGCTCAAGCTTAATGCCAAGAAATGTATAGTTATCCCCTTTGGGAAAGACCATGTACCCATGAATTACCACATACGTGGCAGTACACTAAACGCTGAAAGTGCGATGAGAAACTTAGGGAAACAGGTGGACAGTGGTCTCACCTTCGATAACCACATTGCCAAAACAGTCAGGAAATCCAGTGCAGTTGTGTACACTTACCATAAATGTAGCTGTTTGAGTGTATTCACTGTTGCAGTCATAACATTTGGGTTATCTGCTTGCAGGTAGCCCTCAGTTGGCCTGATTATCAAAGTCTTGGGTCCTGCTTCGGTTGCTGTCTCATCTTCCATGACATCCGGTTGTCAGGGGTATAAAGCATGCAGCCGACGCCATTTACATCAGTCTTTCTTGCCATGCGGTGCCCGAAGCAGAAGCAGTTTGCAAGTGCCAGTCGGCCGACTCCTGAAATTTACGTTTTCGAGTTTCAGATCCGAAGTCTTCAACTAAGCTAAGTACCTCGTTGGGGATCTTTTTTCTTGCTCTAAACCGATGTCAGTAAAAGTTAACTATTGTATTTCTTCTGAAAAGCAAATACCTCATAAAGGTTTTCATTCATACTGCATTCCTTGCCTAGGCCCAGACCACGACGTACCTCGCTGTTGGTTTTGTGCCTTATTCAAACCTCATACTATTCGTCGTCGGTTCATTTTCGCATCTAAATACTTTGGTACTCGGTTCAATTATCCAGAAATGGCTTCGGTAAGCCACCCGACTACCAATATTCTGAAAAAACGCAAAGATAAAGACAGAGACAGACCGCATAGGTCCAAAGCTGCTGACGATGCTTCTCCTAAGCTAGTTGCCAGTTCGCCGGTACTCAGTGAGGCGCTTTCACAGCCCCTGATACCCGCTACTTCAGATTCGCAGGCCTCTACTGAGACCCATTCGGAGTCTGCCGCGAGATGCTTCAACTGTGGAACTTGCTGATGTCTCTACCTTGGATGGGTCTGGAGCTGCTGTTCAGGCACCGGCTTCTGAGGGTGTATTCAGGCCTACTGACTTGCATATTAAACAGACGCCATTTTTTTCTTCAAGCCCTAAGACTCGATCCATGCCCAGAAAGCCGACGCCTAGACTGCATGGTCAGGCCCCTATGCCTAAAAAACAAATGATAAAAATGGCTGAAGACCTTACTACTCTGTTCTGGGGAAACCACCCTTCTCCCTCTGAGAGACCTAGGACTGATTTTCCTTCTGATTCTTCTGATCAGGATTTTGAAATTTCTGTTTTCTCTGATGACCAAGATTTGCCCTTATCTACCTATGAGGATTGTGATGCAGAGGACTCCGTTCCCTCTACTTTCCCTCCAGAGGATTTCTCTTTTGGTGAAGCCTTGCATACTCTTAGGGAGCATTTCTGCTGGAAAAGCCAGGATTACTCTGGCTCTAAAAAAGAGGCTTAGGGAATTTTTACTCCTGCCTCAACACAGGCCTTTAGCTATCCCTCCTGTACTGGACATTGTAGTTGATGCATTCTCGGAATCTAGCCTGGCCCCTGACACTTTACCTCCTGCTCCCAGAAAACCTGATAGGTATTATAAGGTACCTGACACTCACAATTTCCTCTTTAAAAATCCTGCTGCGGATCCTGAGACCATTTCACAGGGACCCAAGGGCATTAAGGCTACTACTGCTAAAAACCCTACCCCCTCTGATAGAGATTCCAGGGCGCTGGATAGACTGGGTAAGAAGGTATACACTTCTGCAACTTTGACCATTAGGGCCTTAAACTGCCAGTTCCATATGTTAAAGTATCAGCAATATATTATTGGATTGCTTAAACAGAAAATGATGTTGATTCCTGACTGTGCTGAAAATAAAGAATTACAGGATTTAATGCATTCTGCTGAAGAAGTTGGAAAACATACTTTGCAATGTGGTTCTGATTCATTGGAGGCAACTTGCAGGGCTGCTGTCACTGGGTCTGTACTGAGAAGGCATGCTTGGCTTAAGGAGCAATCTTTGCCAGATCATGTTAAAGCTAAATTACTGGATGCTCCCTTAAATCAAGACTGCCTGTTTGGCAACAAAGCAGAAGAAGTACTTAAAAAGATGGAGGAAAAAGCTAAATTTATGCAAACTTTTAAGATTTCCTGCAAGTACAGCCTCCCAGATTTAGTAGGCATTGACCCTCTAAGAATTGGTCCTTCCTGACTCTTCCAGGTCTTCTCAGTCCAAACCTAGAACCAGCAGAACACCCAGGCTTCAGTCCCAAGGTACTCCGAGGCCTAAGCAGTGGGGGGCTCCATCTTCCAAAACAGGGAGTAGTAAGACTCCCTCTATGGTAAACTGTCTCAGTGACTTAACTTTAAACCTTCCAAGCCCTGCTCAACTGACTGTTCCTTAGGGGGAAAGATCGCCCTGCATACAAAAAATTGTGAACTCCATTACCCAGGACAAATGGGTTTGAAATAGTTTCCCAAGGATACAGATTCTATTTCCACTCCTTACCAACCCCAAACGGTTGGCCAGACCTACCCCCCCAAATCAGTGGGCTGAGGCTCAAAAGCAGGTCCTCTCTCTTTTAAGCATCAGGGGCTATACAACCTGTCCCAGAAGAAGAATGGGGACAATGTTTTTACTCAAGACTTTTCCTGGTATCCAGAAAAGACTATTCCTGGCATCCTGTCCTGGGGCCTGTCTATCATAAGCACATTTTTAGTAATCCCAAAATTCAAGATACTAACATTTCAAAAGCTGCTTCCCATGCTAGGCAAAAATGCCTGGTTGGCAAGACTGGATTTAAAGGAAGCATACCTGCACATCCCAATAAGAGCATCTTGCAGAAGATAGCTATGCTTCAGAGCAGGCTACATGCACTATCGATTCTCTGCACTGCCCTTTGGTTTCTCTACTGCGCCCAGGGTATTCACAAAGTGCCTAGCTCCAGTCATTGCATTTTGCCAGCAAAGAAATATTCAGATATACCCATACCTGGATGATTGTCTAATTCAGGCAGAAGGCCAGGACATACTGTTAAGTCATCTGGCATTTGTAAAGAAATTGCTAACTTCTCTGGGGTACACCATAAATGAAAATAAATAGCATCTTGTACCCTGCCAACAAATTGTATTCCTGTGAGCAAGCTTGACTACAACTTCCAGATTGCCTACCTCACGCCAACGAAACAAGTTAATTTGACAGCCTACTTCAGACTACTGGCCACAAAGACCCAGATGTCCTTCAAGGATGCATCTGCAGTCATAACAAATGGGTTGTCCTGTCGTCAGGCAGCCCTTCGGTCGGCCGGATTCCAAAGTCTGGGTCCGGCTTCGGCTGATGTCGCACTTCACCCGACGTCATCTCTGCTGGTCTTCGGGTATAAAGGCATCAGCCGGCATTTTCCTCAGTCTTTCTTGCCGCGCCAAGCAGAAGCTGTTCGCAAGTGCCGGTCGGTCAGATCCAGAGATTACTACTACGAATACTACTCAAGACTTCTAAAGCTAAGTACCCCGTTGGGGACTCTTTCTTGCCTCAGCCGATGTCAGAAAAAGTCAATAACTGTTTAACTTGTGGGAAACAAATACCTCATAAAGATTTCCACTCTTACTGCCTGCCTTGCTTAGGCCCAGACCACGGCGTAGCAGCCTGTTCGCCTGTGCTCCTTCAACCGACGAACGCGGGCCGGTCGGAGTTGCTGAACAGTTTTGGCTCAGATTTTGCGTACATTATGCCATCGGATCCTCCGACTACCCAAATTATTAAAAAGCAAAGAAAAGGCCGACACTCGCGGTCCGCGGTTTCGGCGAAACCACGGTTAAGCAAGCGAGTGTCTCTGTTTTCGAAACCGAGAAAACCGGTCAATCTTCAGCGAATCCATGACTACTACTGAGGCTCCTGCTACCTTAGTTGAATCGGCCTCAGAAGTTTTGCCTACTACTGTGGTTCCTAGTGATTTATCAGACACCATTCCTTTGGATGTCTCTACCCCAGCACGTGGTGCTGCTAGGCCTCCTGCAGCCATGTCTATTAAGGCCTTTGCCAGGGCTAAAGCAGCCAAAACTGTTAAATCAGTGCCTGAAGCCCCCCTCACACAGGCCCACTTCTAGTTCACAAATGCTTACTCTGGCAGAGGATTTAATATCCTTAATTAGGGGATCCCAATCTCACCCAGACAGGGCCTCTCAGCCCCCAGAAAAGAGACCTAGAGCAGAGCCCCCCGAGCCAGTGTCCTCTGATGATTCTTCAGATGACTCAGACATTACAGACCAGCCAGAGGCTCCTTTTTCTACTTATGAAGATTCCGATGCTGAGGAATCCGTTCCATCTGCCTCTCCACCAGAGGAATTTTCCTTTGGGGAAACCTTACATGCCATGAGAGAACAATTCCAATGGCAGGGACAAGATTTCTCAGATTCCAGAAAAAGGCTTAGGACATTTCTGCACTTACCACAACATAGGCCCTTAGCTATACCTCCAGTACTGCCTGTTGTGGATGATGCATTTAATGATGTTTGCACTGCTCCTGATACTTTACCTCCAGCCCCTGCCAAACCAGATAGATTTTACAGGGTGCCAGACACTCATCACCACCTATACAAGGCCCCACTTGCAGATCCTGAGACTATATCCCAGGGGCCTAAGGCAGTAGCCTCGACCTCAGCAAAAAACCCTATTCCTTCTGAAAGGGAATCCAGGTCCTTAGAGATGGGGGGAAAAAGTTTACACCTCTGCTACTCTCTCAGCTAGAGCTTTAAACTGTCAGTTTCATATGATCCAATACCAAGAGTTTATGCTTGATCAGTTAACTAAGAAGCTGTCCACTGATGACTCCTTAGATAAGAAATATGTTTTAGAAATGGTGAATAACATTCAGCAGGTTAGTAACCATTCTTTAAAATGTGGCTATGATGCACTGGAGGCTTCATTTAGATCAGCCATGACTGGCACAGTGATAAGAAGGCATGCATGGTTGAAAGAACAGGTCTTGCCGGATCATGTTAAAGCAAAGCTGTTAGATGCTCCTATGGATAAGGCCAGTCTATTTGGTACACATGCTCAGCAAGTAATGAAGAAAATGGAAGAGAAGGCAAAATCTGTACAAACAGTTAAGGATTTCTTACAGGTTCAGCCCCCAAGGTTTAGCAGGAACTGGCCTGCCAAAAATTGGTCCTTTCCAGACTCCTCCAAATGTCAAAGAGGTAGGAATAGACGCTCTAGAGGCAGAAATCAATCCAGAGGAGGTGCCTACAGAGGACGACAGTGGCAAGGCAATAACCGGGGCACAGACACAACCACTGCCACTGCAACAGGACAATCACAGTGACTTGGCTCTGACACCGCCTACCAGGGAGCAAATAACAGCACCTTTAGGCGGAAAGTTAGCCTTATTTTCGAAAAATTGGCACTATATCACAAAAGACAAGTGGATTTTGCAAACCATAGACCAAGGCTACAGGTTCCACTTCCACACCTTACCAGTAAAAGAGGAATGCCAAACCTACCTCCAAATCAAAAAACAGAAGCTCTAAAGCAGATAGCGCAGTTAACAAAGATAAGAGCTGTGGAAAGAGTACCAATAACAGAACAGGGCAAAGGATTCTACTCCAGACTCTTCCTAGTACCAAGAAAAGAAAAGTTGGAGACCTATTCTCGACCTGTCCGTCTTAAACACATACATCATTGTCCCAAAATTCAAAATGCTGACCCTACAGCAACTTCTTCCCATGCTGGGCAAGGAGTGTTGGCTGGTAACTCTAGATCTCAAGGAGGCATACCTGCACGTCCCCATACGACCAAATTGCAGAAGATACCTCAGATTTCTTGCAGGATCAGAGCATTATCAATTCTCAGCATTGCCCTTTGGCTTATCTACTGCCCAGAGTATTCACAAAATGCCTGGCATCAGTAATCACTCACTGCAGGCTACAGGAATCCAAATTTATCCATACCTGGACGACTGCCTGTTACAAGCGGACAACAAAAGCAAGCTGACAACAGATTTACAAAGAGTCATTTGCTTACTACAAGCCCTGGGATACACAGTCAATTTACAAAAGTCAAGACTGATACCATCCCAAACAAGAACATTCTTGGGTGCGGAATTGGACACAGCAAAACAAATGGCATTCCTAACTGCAGAAAAACAAAAACAACTCCTTCTTTACTTCTTGGCATTAACAAAGCAGAACAAACTAACAGCAAGAAAAGTACTGCAGGCCTTGGGCTTCATGGCATCATGCATAATCTTGGTCCCACATGCCAGACTGCATATGAGAAAGCTACAGTGGTACCTAAAGAATTTATGGTCTCAACACAGGCACAGCTTAGAAACCGAAATCCCACTAATCCCATTCCTGAAACAGGAGTTCCTATGGTGGGCTCAAGCATGCCAGTCAAACCCAGGCTTGCCCTTCCACAACTTTCAAGCAAGCCAAACCATCACAACGGACGCCTCAGACCTAGGCTGGGGCACATGTTGGACAAATGCATACAAGGATTGTGGACTCCAGACCAGCTGCACCTGCACATAAACCAAAAAGAAATGCTGGCAGTAAAACTAGCAATCCAGAAATTCAGACCATTCCTCAAAGAAGGCCATTTAATGATAAGGACAGACAACACCACAGTCATGTGGTACATCAACAAACAGGGAGGCACTCATTCATACCCCCTATGCAGAATGACTCTGGACCTTTGGAATATGGCTCTGAGCTACATCCAGTTACAGGCAATATTTGTGCCGGGAAAAGAAAACACCCTAGCAGACATGTTAAGCAGAACCACCTCGGATGCTCACGAATGGATGCTACACCCGGACATCTTCAAGGCCATCACAAAGAAATGGGGAATGCCACAAATAGACCTATTCGCATCCCCACTCAATCACCAGCTCAAAAAATTCTGCACAAGGACATACCACCCACTTGCATGGATGGTGGACTCTCTATCCTTCAGTTGGAAAGGCCTGACAGCATATGCATTTCCACCTCTTCCTTTGATGCACAAGGTACTACTGAAAATCAAAGAGGAACGCCCAAGGATAATCCTGATAGCTCCAAATTGGCCAAGACAACACTGGTATCCATTGCTGAGGAGCATGTCTCAGGGGAGAATGTGGTCAATACTCCTGATGCCTTTGATGTTAACTCAGAACAACTACAACATCATGCACCCAAACCTAAAAACCTTGCAACTGACTGCCTGGAACATCACATAGCAGCAACTAACCCAGACCTATCCCAAAGGGTTAAAGACATTATCCTTGAAGCCCGCAGACCTTCAACAAGAAGGAACTATGCAGGAAAATGGAAAAGATTTGTCATTTGGAGTACTGAAAGAGGAAAAGATGTGTCGAACATAGATATTGCTAACATCCTGGAGTACTTGGCAGAGCTTCTACATACAGGCCTGTCCTATTCCTCCATCAAGATACATGCATCAGCTATTTCAGCAGAATACAGCTTGATCCACCTGTCTTTTCATCCTCTACTCAGGCAGTTCCTCAGAGGGATCAAGAATGTAAAACCTCCTAGGAAACCACCATTACCAGCATGGGACTTGAACTTTGTGCTAGAAAAATTGACACTCCCTCCATTTGAACCAGCAGCAACAGCAGATCTTCAACACCTATCATGGAAAACTGCTTTCCTACTGGCAATTACTTCAGCAAGGAGGGTTTCGGAACTATAGGCCTTAATGGCAGTACAACCTTTCCTAATCTTCCATCAAGATAGGGTGTCCATGAGAACTAATCCTACATTTATGCCTAAGGTGGTATCCAGAGTGTCTTTAAACCAGGCAATCCACCTACCTACCTTCTTTCCCAATCCACAGAACAGGGGGGAAAGACTGCTGCATACCTTGAATGTACATAGACAGTTACGCTACTACCTGGACAGAACCAAAGGTGACAGAAAAACTGACCAGCTTTTAGTAGCCTATGTAACAGGAAGGGAAGGAAAAGCAATTTCCAAACAGACCATCTCCAAATGGATAGGAAATTGCATAAGATTCTGTTACTCCTACCACGGAAAACCAATTCCACAGAACATAAGACCTCATTCTACAAGGGCTACAGCCACTACCACAGCTTTCTTACGAGTGGCAACCAAGGACATTATTGAGGCGGCTACTTGGACCTCCGTGCATACATTTGCCAAGCATTATAATTTACCTCTATACTCTGGATCCCGAGCAGGGTTTGCCACTGCTGTACTGCAAGGGATCCTAACTACACCATAATTCTTCTTCCTCCTCCCTAGTTTGGCTATGGTATTCTACCCATTTGTTATGACTGCAGATGCATCCTTGAAGGACATAGTACAGTTTTGTACCTACCATAAATGTAGATGTCCGAACAGGATAGCATCTGCAGTCAGGATTACCCACCCTCCTTCCCCTCTGTGGTACTCCTAGGGTATTTACCCTCCTAATAGCTAGATGGGGGGGGAGTCTCTTATGGTGTATTTGTTTGTATATATGTACATACATTGTTATTTTTGTGTTTGCCTTCTACTTTTTGGAAACATTGGCATTTATCCAAAATTTAGCTTACCAAGAGGGCAACTGGCATCTGGGGCAAGAAACACTGAGGAAAATGGCGTCGGCTGATACCTTTATACCCGAAGACCAGCAGAGATGACGTCGGGTGAAGTGCGACATCAGCCGAAGCCGGACCCAGACTTTGGAATCCGGCCGACCGAAGGGCTGCCTGATGACAGGACAACCCATTTGTTATGACTGCAGATGCTATCCTGTTCGGACATCTACATTTATGGTAGGTACAAAACTGTACTTTATGTGCAAGGAAAATACTGCAAGCCCTGGGGTTCATGGCCTCTTGCATTCTACTAATTCCATATGCAATACTGCATATGAGGAAACTACAATGGTATCGAAAAAGCCTATGGTGCCAACATTCTCAGGATCTAGAATCAGTAATTCCTATCATACCTTGTGTAAAGATAAGAGTTCCTTTGATGGACAGATGTCTGCCACCATAACAAGGGACTGCTATTCACTCTATCCTCTGCCACCCAAACCGTAACAGATGCATCAGACTATGCATGGGGGGGGCTCACTTGGCAGGGCAGTGCATTCAGGGCAAATGGAACCCAAGTCAAATGTGCTTGTATATCATTCAAAAAGAAATGTTAGCTGTACAGAATGCTCTGACGGCCTTCAAGGACCACATTCTTCCAGGACAATTATTGGTAAAGACTGACAACACCACTGTTATGTGGTACATAAGCAGTGGGGGACCCACTCATACCCTCACTGCAGCCTAGCCATGGCTCTGTGGATCACAGCCTTGAGCAACCAAGTGCACCTACAGGCTCAATTCCTGCCAGGAAAGCTAAATACGCTGGCAGACAGCCTAAGCAGAAATCTCATGGACCCACACGAGTAGAAACTGGAACCAAAGGTATTCAACATGTTGAGAAACAAATGGGGGAGCCCAGAGATAGGACCTGTTTGCCTCCCTTCAGAACTACCAGCTGGACAAATTCTGCACAATAACTCCCCACAAGCAAGCATGGAAAGTGGATGCCCTGTTCTTCACTTGGAAAAACCTATCGGTTTATGCCTTTCACCCTTTGCCTCTCCTCTCCATAGTGCCACTAAAGATCAAACAGGACAAACCAAGGACAATACTGATTTGCACCAGGCTGGCCACATCAACACTGCTACCCTCTTTTGTGCAGTGTCATTGCTGGCTCCATGGCACCTGCCTCAGACCTCTACCTTACTGTCCCAGCAGGAGGTCCAGATTCTGCACCACAGCTTCAAACCCTGAACCTTGCAGCCTGGCTAATTACCATCCCTCAGTAAGTAAGTTATGTATGTCATTCTTGAGGCAGGGAGGCCTAGTACTAGAAAATCGTATGCTGAAAAATGGAAAAGATTCTGTTCTTGGATCCAAGCTCAGGGGATTGGCACAGCAGTGCCTGATTTACCTCATATTCTTCAATACTTAACTGAGATGCTTCACATGGGCCTTTCCTTTTCTTCCGTCAAAATTCATGCCTCAGCCATTTCAGCACATTACAATACGGAGCCACCCCTCTTCTCTTACCCATTGCTGAAGCAATTTCTCAGAGTGGCCACAAACTTCTCACTTTACCCCCTTGAGCCAGCTGGAAATGCAGAGATGAAATTCTTTTCTTTGAAAACCGCCTTTCTTCTAGCCATCACTTCAGCAAGAAGGGTGTCTGAATTACAGGCCCTCATGGCAGTTGAGCCTTTCATTATCTTTCATGCGGATAGGGTGTCCCTCAGGACCAATCCCTCCTTTATGCTCAAGGTGGTATCCAGTGTGGCCCTTAATCAGTCCATTCATTTGCCAGCCTTCTTTTCTAATCCACAGAGCAAAGGGGAAGGAATACTGCACTCCTTGGACATGCACAGACAACTTAGATTTTACCTGAACAGGACTAAGCTTCTCAGGAAATCTGAACAGCTGCTGGTTGCATTTGCTGCAGGGGCAGAGGAGAAGGCCATTTCAAAGCAAACCATTTCTAAATGGATAGGCCATTGCATTCATTTCTGCTATAAACAACATGGAAAACCTACCCCACAGGGAATAAGACCACATTCAACCAGGGTTGCATCTACCTCTACAGCCTTTCTCAGAGGTGTCCCTACCAGGAACATCCTAGAATTTGCTACCTGGCGTTCTGTACATACTTCCCCAAGCATTGCCACTTGCCAATTTTTTCTAAATCCAGAGCTGGTTATGCCACTGCAGTCTTGCAGGGCCTTATAGCTGGTCCTAATGCTAATTACCTCCTCCCATCCTTAGCTTTGGGAATCTACCCAAATGTCATGACTGCAACAGTGAAACACGAAGAACGTAGTACAGATGTCCTTCAAGAATGCAACTGCAGTCATAACAAATGGGTTGTCCTGCCTCAGGCAGCCCTCGGTTGGCCGGATTCCAAAGTCTGGGTCCGACGTCGGCTGATGTCGCATTTCTCTCCGTCAGAGCGGCTGGAGTATATAAGCATCAGCCGACGCCATCTTCTTCAGTCTTTCTTGCCGCGCGGTGCCCGAAGCAGAAGCAGTTCGCAAGTGCCGGTCGGTCAGCTCCTGTATTCTTCGAATCCGAAGTCATCAAAAAAGCTAAGTACCCCATTGGGGACCTTTTCTTGCCTCAGCCGATGTCAGAAATTACTGAAAAAGTAAATAATTATTTGTCTTGTGGTAAACAAATACCTCATAAGGATTTCCACTCTTACTGCCTTCCTTGCCTTGGCCCAGACCATGACGTCTCTGCCTGTGCCGCCTGTGCTCGCTTCAATAAGCACACTCTCAGGCGCCGGGCGGAGTTCGCTGAAGACTTTTTCGGTGAAAAATACGATTATACGATGCCGTCAGAACTACCGACATCGCAGACTCCTAAGAAACGAAAAGACCGGGACCGACATCCTCGGCCCGCGTCTTCCTCCGACACCACGCCAAATCCTACCGTGAGTGCCCCGGTTCCCTCTGAGGCGGTTATTTCACCGCTCCGAACCGAACACCGAAGACACCGCGTTACCGATACCTCCGATACCGGAGACCACACCGACGCCAGTTATTGATTTTCCTCCGGATACTGAAACCGAGGAAATGCCCGAGACCATTGCTGTGGATAAGGTCACTCCTGCACGTGGCGCTGCTAGGCCTCCCATGTCCATGTCTATCAAGGCCTACACACGTGCTAAGGCAGCCAGCAAGACCAAGCACACCTTACTGCTAAAGCCTTACCTCAGCCTACTCCTGAAGCACAGATCATGACTATGGCCGCAGACTTAATTTCCATGATCAGAGGTTCCCAGGCCCATCCTGAGAGAGGATCCCAGCCTCCTCTTGATAAGAGGCCCAGGGTTGAACCCTCTGACCCTCTCCCTTCAGATGAAGATTCTGAGGACTCTGTTCACTCCGATAGCCAGGAAGAGCCCTTCCAGACCTATGAGGACTCAGATGCAGAGGACTCCATCCCCTCGGCCTCCCCTCCTGAGGATATTTCTTTTGGGGAAGTTCTGCATTCCATGAGGGAACATTTTAAGTGGCAAGGCCAGGAATATTCTGATTCCAGAAAGCCTTGAACCTTCCTTAAAAGCCCCAACACAGGCGCTTAGCTATACCTACTGAGCATGATGTTTTGGATGATCTATACTCTGACTCCAGTGTTACCCCTGATACTCTCCCTCCTGCTCCTGCCAAGACTGACAGATACTATAGGGTCCCAGAAACACATTCTCATTTCTTTAGGGCCCATGCTGTTGATTTAGAAACAATTTCACAGGGACCGAAAGGGGTTTCAGCTACCACCTCCAAAAATCCTTTGCCTTCCAACAGGGAAGCTAGGTCATTAGAGAGATGGGGGAAGAAGGTTTACACCTCCACTACTTTATCTATGAGAGCTCTCAATTGTCTCTTTCATATGTTTCAATATCAGGATTACCTGTTAGATGATTTACAGAAAACTTTGGCCTCTCCTGAACCTTTAGATAGGAAGTCTTTACAGGAGGCTGTACATAATTCTCAGCAAGTTAGCAATCACTTTCTTCAGTGTGGATATGATGCATTGGAAGCTTCATGTAGGGCAGCTATGACAGGGGGTGGTCATTCGTAGATATGCATGGTTAAAAGAACAACCTCTACCAGATCATGTTAAGGCAAAACTTCTTGATGCACTCTTGGAAAAGAACAAGCTTTTTGGTGCTAATGCTAAAGATGTGTTAAAGTCCATTGAGGAAAAAGCCAAGTCAGTTCAGACAGTCAAAGATTTCCTCCAGGTTCAGCCACCCAGATTCAGCAGGAATTGGCCTTCTAAAAACTGGTCCTTTCCTAATCCTGAAAGATTTCAAAGGGGCAAAAACAGGGGAAGAGGACAATACAGAGGTTCCTACAGGGGACGACAATGGCAACCAGCAAACCAAAGAAGTGACACAGGGGTTTCTCCTGCCCCACAAGGACAATCCCAATGACCTTCCTCTACTTCCACTGACCAAGGAGCAAACAGAAGCTCCTTTGGGCGGAAAATTATCTCTGTTTTCAGACAATTGGCACAGATTGACAAAGGACAAATGGATTTTGGACATTATAGACCAAGGTTACAGGTTCCACTTTCATACCTTGCCAAGAAAACAAGGCATGCCAAACCTACCACAAAACCAGAGGGCAGAGGCTATCAAGCAAATTTCTCTGCTTGCTCAGATCAAAGCAATAGAAAAAGTTCCGCAACAAGAACAAGGCCAGGGGTTTTATTCAAGACTGTTCCTTGTTCCAAGAAAAACTCAATGGAGACCAATACTGGATTTGTCCACATTAAACACTTTTCTCATAGTACCAAAGTTCAAAATGCTGACTCTGCAGCAACTCCTTCCCATGCTGGGCAAGGGGTCTTGGCTGATTACTCTGGACCTCAAGGAGGCATACCTGCATGTCCCTATCAGACACAGCTGCAGAAGATACCTCAGATTTCTTGCAGGGCCAGAGCATTATCAATTCTCAGCATTGACATTTGGCTTATCTACTGCCCAGAGTATTCACGAAATGCCTGGCTTCAGTAATTGCTCATTGCAGGCTCCAGGGGATCCAAATTTACCCGTACCTGGACGACTGCCTCATACAAGCGGACGACAAACTGATTTTGACAAAAAACTTGAATTATGTCATACAATTGCTACAGGCTCTGGGATACACAGTCAACTTTCAAAAGTCAAGACTTCAGCCATCCCAGCAAATAACCTTCTTAGGAGCCAAATTAGACACAGCCTCTCAAATGGCTTACCTGACAGAAGACAAGCAAAAGAAGTTAACTCATTATTTCAAAGGTTTGGCAAAGCTCACCCAGATGACTGCAAGGAGATTCCTACAGGCCCTGGGTTACATGGCATCCTGCGTTCTACTGGTTCCATTAGCAAGACTACACACGAGAAAGCTTCAATGGTACCTAAAAAGCTTATGGTCTCAACACAGCAACAACCTAGAGACAACCAATACCGCTCATTCCATGCCTACAAAAGGAATTTCTATGGTGGGCCTCGGTAAGCCAGGCAAACACAGGTATGTCGTTCAAAAAACCTCAGATAACACAGACCATGACCACAGATGCCTCAGACCTAGGATGGGGGGGCACACATGGAGGGCAGATGTATTCAAGGACAATGGTCTCCAAAGGAAACACATCTGCATATCAACCAAAAAGAAATGCTGGCAGTAATGCATGCCATCGAGGCCTTTCGACAACAACTTCAGCAAGGCCACCTGCTAATACGGACAGACAACACCACTGTGATGTGGTACATAAACAAGCAGGGGGGCACCCATTCTTACCCCCTTTGCAGACTGACAATGAATCTTTGGGAAAAATCACTGAGCCTAAACATACAGTTGCAATCTCAGTTTGTTCCAGGCAAAGACAACGTGCTGGCGGACAACCTAAGCAGGAATTTTCTAGACCCACACGAGTGGAGGTTACATCCAGAAATCTTCATATGACTCACCTAGACATGGGGCAGGCCAGAAGTAGACCTATTTGCCTCCCACCTCAATCATCATCTACAAAAGTTCTGTTCAAGGACATATCATCCACAAGCATGGAAAATAGATGCTCTCTCATTCAACTGGAACTTCCTAAAAATCTATGCATTCCCACCTCTGCCACTGATGACCACAGTATTACTAAAGATCAAAGCAGAGAAGCCCAAGGGGATCCTAATAGCTCCAGACTGGCCAAGACAACACTGGTACCCACTACTACGGAGCATATGTCACAACAAAAAGTGGGCCCTTCCCCAGTGGCCCCAACTTTTGACTCAGCACAACTTCAAGACAGTACATCCCAACATTCAGACGCTGCAGCTAACAGCTTGGGAGATCCCATGAATAACCTCAATCTATCTCTCTCTAAGGAAGTTCAGCGGATACTAACAGAAGCCCGAAGACCATCCACCAGAAAGGTTTACTCAGCAAAATGGAAGAGATTCAGCATTTGGAATACCAGCAAGGGTCATGATGCATCATTATTGAACATCCCACTCATTCTGGAATATTTGGCAGATATGCTACAGAATGGACTCATATTCTTCCATAAAAATACATGCTTCAGCTATTTCAGCTAGATACAACACTGATCCACCTGTGTTTTCACATCCTTTAAGGCAATTCCTTAGGGGAATCAAGAATATAAAGCCACCAAGAAAGGCTCCAGTACCAGCTTGGGACCTCAACTTTGTCCTAGAAAAACTGACTCTACCCCCCTTTGAGCCAGCAGCGTCTGTGGACTTAAAATTTCTCTCATGGAAGACAGCTTTCCTGTTGGCAATTACCTCAGCAAGAAGGGTTTCGGAATTACAGGCCCTAATGGCAATACCACCGTTCATAACCTTTCACAGACAGGGTCTCCTTACGAACCAACCCTACCTTTCTGCCAAAAGTGCTAGCTAGGGTTTCTTTAAATCAAGCAATTCACCTGCCTACTTTCTTTCCCAATCCTGAGAACAAAGGGGAAAGACTGTTGCATACCTTGGACATTCACAGACAACTTCGCTACTACCTGGACAGAACCAAGACCAGTAGGAAGTCTGATCAGCTTTTTGTAGCTTACGCCCCTGCAGTACAAGGAAAAGCAATTTCCAAACAGACTATTTCAAAATGGATTGGGCATTGCATCAGATTCTGTTATTCCTTCCATGGAAAGAGTGTACCAGCCAATGTCAGACCACACTCCACCAGAGCTACAGCCACCTCTACAGCATTCTTAAGAGGGGTGCCTACAAAAGACATTCTAGAAGCTGCTACATGGAGCTCCGTGCATACATTCTCCAAACACTACAACCTCCTTTATATTCCAGATCCAGAGCAGGCTTTGCTTGGCAGTCCTGCAGGGATTGAGAGCTACACCATCCTTTTCTTAGAGCATACCACCTCCCCCAGCTAAGCTATGGTATTCAACCCATATGTTATGACTGCAGTTGCATTCTTGAAGGACATAGTACAGTTTTGTACCTACCATAAATGTAGATGTCCGATAGATATGCAACTGCAGTCAACCTTCCTCCTCCTTCCCTCTATGACTTGGGTCCACTCCTATCCCTATTATCCTTAGCTGGGGATATCTGTTATGGTGTATCTGTTTATTGCTTATTTATTGTCTGGAAACCTATTTTTGTCTTCCAATTTGATTACAGCCTTCATTGGAGGGCACCTGGCATCTGGGGCAAGAAAAACTGATGTAATGGCATTGGCTGCATGCTTTGTACCCCTGATTACCTGATGTCATGGAAGATGAGAGAGCAACCGACGCAGGACCCAAGCCTTTGATAATCAGGCCAACTGAGCGCTACTGCAAGCAGATAACCCAAATGTGATGACTTCAACAGTGAATAAACTCAAACATCTACATTTATGGTAAGTGTACACAACTGTACTTTCCTCTGCTTTCAACCCTTTCCTCATTTTCTTTTCACCTATTTCAAATTTCTAATTTTCTCTCTTTTGGAAAGGTATTACTTCTGGGACTGCAGCATCAGGTTACACCATTATGTATGCGCACTGATATTTGCAGCTAGCAGTTTCTCCATTATGTTCAGTGTCAGTCTACATTTGTAAAGTACAAGTCTGAATGCCACTGAAGGGGCAAATGCTTGAAAATTGAGTTTCAGGTGTGGATTAATTCTCCTTTCTCCATAATGTAGCAGATGTAGATGTATGGTGGGGTGTGGGGCCTTTTGGTTTACTACATGTAAAACCAGAGCTGGAACTTTACTTGGAATTTACTTTTTAAAATTCAGGAGAGTCTTAACTTGAATAAACATCTATGTCACAGAACCTCAGCTATATCAGGTTTACTTCATTGTTTCTCGACTCTGCCTTCATACCGCTGTCAGGAATGCATAAAATTGTGTTAACTTTAATGCTGTCCTTAACCTTTTGACTGCAGCCCCCTCCCCAACACAGACCACTCTATGATAGTAGAGGAATTTGTTCAAGCAAGAAAACTTGTGCAGATATAAGAAGTAGAGCAAACCTGCTGGAGTGACAGGTTTGTCTCCCAGCGGCTGCCCTGTCTCTGGAATAGACATCCCATACATGTAAAACAGGGCACCACGCTTACCCTTTTCAAGCACAAACTTGAGTGGATGGGAAACCACAAATACATCCCAGGGGTTCCACCTGTATCACTCACTGCCAGGGGCAACAGGTGCTGCCTGAGGTTTCTTTCTGGGGATAAACTCTTGGCTAGGCTTGGAAGGGCCCCAGGGCCATTAGCGTAGTAACCTCCTATGATTTGTAATTATAATTTTGTTGTGTACAGTGTTTTACTTTCTCAGGTTCCACCTTCTCTAGCCTGGGAGATGTTCATCGTGTTACCCTGCTGCAGTCATCACACTTGGGTTATCCTGCTGTCAGGTGGTCCCGCAGTCAGCCAGAATTCCAAAGTCTTGGTCCAGCGTCAGTTGCTGTCGCTTCTTCCCTGACGTCAGAGCACCAGGGGTATATCACAGGAATCAGACGCCATTTTCTTCAGTCTTTCTTGCCATGTGGTGCCCGAAGCAGAAGCAGTTCGCAAGTGCCGGTCGGCCGACACCTGAGATTTTCAAATTGAGTTTCAGTCCAAAGTCTTCAAAGCTAAGTACCCCATTGGGGAACCTTTTCTTGCCTCAGTCCGATGTCAGAAAAAGTTAACAATTGCATTTCTTGTGGGAAGCAAATACCTCATAAGGACTTTCATTCTTTTTGTATACCTTGCTTAGGCCCAGACCATGACGTCACTGGTTGTCGGTTCTGTGCGAGGTTCAATAAGCGAACTATAAAGCATCGCTTTGATTTCGCATGACACTATGGTAGAAAATTTAATTACACTATGCCATCGGAGCAACCGACTACTGGCGTGCATAAAAAACGCAAGGATAGAGACAGGCAGCCTAGATCCAAGCCAGATTCCGAGGCCTCGGCTGGCCCGGTCGCCGGTTTCCAGTGAGGCGCCTACTCAGCCCCTGACTACTGCTGAATTGGATCCCCAGGCTGCATCGGATCCCCCAGCAGAGATTTCTAGGCCAACGCAGCCTTTTTCCTTAGGCCCTACCGACGACATCGCAGTAGGGGAAGCCGGTGCTGCAGAAACACTTTCGGTTTCTGAAGGTGTTTTCAGACCAACTACCTTCACCATAAAATCTTATGCTAAGCTTAAGACTCCTCTAAAACCAAAAAAGCCTGCACTTCTGTCTCTAGGTCAAGGGCCTATGCCTAAGAAACAGATGGATCAGGGGTTCCCAACCCCCCCCCCCGACAAAAGGCCTAGACAAGAGGAGGATTATGCCTCCTCTGATCAGGTGTCTGTTTCCTTAGGCTCCTCTGAGGAACAGGATTACTCATTTCCCCCTTATGAAGATTCTGATGCTGAAGACTCAATTCCCTCAGCTTCTCCCCCTGAAGACTACTCCTTTGGGGAAACCTTACACATCATGAGGGAACATTTCCACTGGGAAGGCCAGGACTACTCTGACTCAAAGAAAAGGCTCCGGGAGTTTTTTACTTCCCCAGCACAGACCTCTTGCTATCCCCCCAGTTTTGGACATAGTAGATGATGTTTTCTTAGAATCTAGTTTAAATCCAGATTCTCTGCCTCCTGCTCCAGCCAAACCAGATAGGTACTATAGAGTGCCTGACTCTCACAAATTCCTTTACAAAAGCCCGGCTGCTGATCCAGAGACAATCTCGCAGGGTCCCAAAGGGGCGAAGGCTTCCATGGCTAAAAATCCTGTACCTTCGGAAAGGGACTCCAGAGCACTAGACAGGTGGGGGAAGAAGGTTTACACCTCAACTACTCTAGTTATGAGAGCACTAAATTGTCATTTTCCCATGCTTAAATACCAGCAATTCCTTGTGCCTCAAATAAAACAAAAGATGGCCACACTCCCTCAACAGTCTGAACTCAAGGAAATGCAAGATCTGTTGCATGTAGCTGAACAGGTGGGCAAACATACTTTACAATGTGGTTTTGATGCCTTGGAAGCTTCCTCCAGAGCAGCTGTTACTGGGTCTGTTATACCGTAGGCATGCTTGTTTAAAAGAACAATCTCTGCCTGATCATGTTAAAGCGAAGTTATTGGATGCACCCTTACAGCAGGATGTTTTATTTGGGGTTAAAGCAGAAGAGGTTTTAAAGAAAATGGAGGGTAAGGCAAAGTCTATGCAGACGGTCAAAGATTTCTTACAGGTACAGCCCCCACGCTTCAGCAGAAATTGGCCAACAAAAAATTGGTCCTTTCCAGCTTCTGACAGGCCTCAGAGGGGTAATTACAGGCGCCCAAGGGGCAGAGGACAAGCTCAAATCCCTTACAAACCTTGCCAATGGGGCAAAACAACACAGAAGGGAGAAGACAGGTCCCAAACCACTAGAAGGCAAACACAATGACTTAAACATCAAACTGCCAAGCAAAACCCTCTTGGCAGCTCCCTTGGGAGGAAAATTAACACTTTTTGTAGACAACTGGCGCATCGTCACAAAGGACAGATGGGTCCTAGACATTATCTCACACGGATACAGATTCCATTTCCACACCTTGCCAAGGATAAAAGGAATGCCAAACCTGCTACAAAATCAATGGGCAGAGGCACAAAAACAAATTACAGCTCTCATGGACATGAGAGCCATCCAACTGGTACCTACACAGGAGCAAGGCCAAGGATTTTACTCAAGGCTCTTTCTAGTCCCCAGAAACGACAATGCTTGGAGACCCATTCTGGACCTTTCAATTTTAAACACCTTCTTGCAAGTACCCAAATTCAAGATGCTAACACTACAGCAGCTTCTTCCCATGTTGGGCAAGAAAGATTGGCTAGTAACGTTGGACCTCAAGGAGGCATACCTGCATGTCCCTATTAGACAAAATTGCAGAAGATACCTCCGTTTCATTGCAGGTTCAACCCATTACCAATTCTCTGCACTGCCCTTTGGCTTATCTACTGCACCCAGGGTCTTCACAAAATGCCTGGCACCAGTAATTGCATACTGCAGACAGAGGGGAATTCAAATATACCCATACCTTGATGACTTTCTCATACAAGCAGAAAGCAAGGACATTCTCTCACAACACCTGGCCTTTGTAAGACATCTTCTAAGTTGCCTAGGGTACACAGTAAACGAACAGAAATCAAAACTAGTGCCCTCACAAACTATGACATTCCTGGGTGCCAGCTTGAATACAATGGCCCAGATGGCTTATCTGACGCCAGACAACAGCTACAATTAACTCAGTACTTCAGAACAATGGCAACAAAGACCCAACTCCCTGCAAGAAAAATTCTGCAGGCCTTGGGCTTCATGGCATCTTGCATACTACTAATACCGTTTGCAAAACTGCATATGAGGAAATTACAATGGTACCTAAAAAGTGTATGGACTCAACACAGCCACAGCTTGGAAACAATGATAACTCTCATTCCCTGCCTTCAACAGGAGTTTCTATGGTGGTCATAGGCTTGTCACCTCAACAAGGGCCAGCCTTTCACCCTACCCCCAGCCAGGCAAACTATGACAACAGATGCATCGGACTATGCCTGGGGGGCACACATGGCAGGACGGTGCATTCGAGGCTTATGGACAACAGATCAAAGGAATCTCAAAAAGAAATGCTAGCTGTACAAAATGCTCTGACAGCCTTCAAGGACCTCTTGCATCCAGGACAGCTTATCATAAGGACAGACAACACCACAGTAATGTGGTACATAAACAAACAAGGGGGCACACACTCCTACCTTCTATGCAGGCAAGCAATGACCTTGTGGAACACAGCACTGGCTTACCAAGTTCAATTACAAGCTCAATTCCTGCCAGGAAAAAAGAACATATTGGCAGACAACCTAAGCAGAAACATAATGGATCCCCACGAATGGAAACTGGGTCCACAAGTATTTGCAATGATAACACAAAAGTGGGGGCTCCCAGACATAGACCTGTTTGCCAGCCCTCAAAACTATCAGCTAACAAAGTTTTGCACAAGGACTTTTCACCAACAAGCTTGGAAAGTGGACGCACTCTCATTCAGTTGGAAAATGCTCACAGTATATGCCTTTCCTCCACTACCCCTTCTCACAAAGGTGCTACTGAAAGTCAGGATGGAGAGACCCCGAATGATGCTCATTGTTCCAGACTGGCCACGCCAGCACTGGTACCCGCTATTAAGGATTATGGCCCAGGGCCCACTATGGATTTTACCTCAAATTACTCACCTGTTCACACAGCAAGACAATCAGATTCTACACAGCCAGCTCAAAACCTTAAACTTGGCTGCATGGCAAATCACCTAGGCAACCAGCCAGCTCCTCTCTCACAAGCTGTTGTGGAAGTTATTCGGGAGGCCAGGAGGCCCAGCACCAGGAAAGCCTACTCAGACAAATGGAAAAGGTTTTGCGCTTGGAACCAAGCTAAAGGCCAAAATATCCTTCAGCCTGACATTCCTCAGATTCTGCAATATCTAACTGAGATGTTACACAAAGGGCTTTCTTTTTCATCTATTAAAATCCACGCCTCAGCCATTTCTGCTCACTACAACCCGGATCCTCCCTTATTTTCGCATCCACTCTTAAGGCAGTTGTTTCTCAGAGGGGCCAAGAACATTGAGCCTCCCAGGAGAGCACCAACACCTACTTGGGACCTCAATTTTGTTCTGGAAAAACTCACGCTACCTCCTTTTGAACCAGCTTTCTCAGCTGACTTAAAGTTTATATCATGGAATACTGCCCTGCTGCTAGCAATCACTTCAGCTAGAAGAGTTTCAGAGCTTCAGGCACTAATGGCAGTAGAGCCTTCCCTCATTTTTCATCAAGACAGGGTTTCACTACGAACTAACCCCTCCTTTATGTCTAAGGTGGTATCCAGTGTGGCCCTAAATCAAACCGTCCATTTTACCCACCTTCTTTCCAAATCCACAGAACAAAGGAGAAAGACTCCTGCATTCCTTGGACATTCACAGACCGCTACGTTACTACTTGGATAAAACTAAGGTCTTCAGAAAATCTGACCAGCTTCTTGTATCCTATGCTACAGCATCACAAGGAAAGGCTATCTCAAAACAAACCATTTCCAAATAGATAGGATATTGCATACGTTTTTGCTACACCCACCATGGAAAACCAGTTCCTGCTACCATAAGGCCCCACTCTACCAGGGCAACAGTTACATCTACAGCCTTCCTCAGGGGGGGTACCAACCAAGGATATTCTGGAAGCTGCAACTTGGAGTTCAGTACACACCTTCACCAAACATTATCACTTGCCACTTTACTCTAAGACCAGAGCGGGCTTCGCCACTGCAGTTTTGCAGGGCCTTCTAGCCCCCTCTAACCCTGTTTGACTCTTCCGCCCATCCTTAGCTTTGGGATTCTACCCAAGTGTGATGACTGCAGCAGGGTAACGCGATGAACATAGTACAGTTTTGTACCTACCATAAATGTAGATGTTCGAGTGTATACCCTGCTGCATTCCAGGTTGCCCTCCCTCCATCCCCTCTAAAACTAGCTGAACTTATCTCTTTTCTATACAACCTCTGTGGTGTATTTGCTTGTACCTAAGGGTTTTGTTTTAATTTTCCAAGATAGCTATTTATATATATATATATATTTATATATATATATATATATATATATATATTTATATATATATATATATATTTTTTTTTTTTTTTTTTTTTGCCTACTTATTAGGGGTACCTGACATCTGGGGCAAGAAAAACTGAAGAAAATGGCATTGGATGCCTCTGATATACTCTTGGCGCTCTGACGTCAGGGAAGAAGCGACAGCAACTGACGCCGGACCAAGACTTTGGAATTCTGGCCGACTGCAGGATAACCCAAGTGTGATGACTACAGCAGGGTATACACTCAAACATCTACATTTATGGTAGGTACAAAACTGTACTTTTTGCTCTTATATTAGCAATGATCAGTGACTGTGAGTAGTTATCAGAGGATTTAGCCGTGTTTGGTATGGCTTTATCATGAGGGCAAAGCTGGAGTGATAAAACAAAGGCAGTTTTGAGTAAATCCTCCAATATCCCACACACACAAGTTTGCTGATATATAAAAAGCAATTACTTTCTTAAATATTGTCTTTGTATAACTGCACAATAACGTTCTTCCTCCTCCTACACTCCATCCTGAAACAGTGTGCTTGCATGTGGGACAAAACATCCATAATTTTTGCAGTGCAAGAGATGCGAGTGAGAAAATGGTGGATTGTCTTACTGTATCTCTGCCTTTTTTAAATAAATATTGTGGCTTGCGTGTGTGGCTGCAATTTTAGTAATTCTGTATCAAGCAAAAAGTGGGGTAAAGGGCAGAATCTGTATATGGTAATGAAAACTAAAGTAAAATAAAAGTTTAAAATAGAACTGTGGGTTTTGGCATCAACTTATGTTTTCTGACCTGTAAAAACTATTTAACTTTTTAATATATGGCATTATTGACTAATAAAAATTGTCAGTGCTGTGCTTTACTAGAAAATCAACTGTTTTGTGTGGGACAAGACAAAATATAAGGAAAATCACAGACATTCTGCAAAAGTCTAGGCACTTTAGAGATATAGTTACTGGCAGTACCACGGATCTGATTACCAGTAATCAGAAGTTAGTCTGTCTAGTTTTGCAGAGCATGTCTGATGTTCGCCATATTTTTATCTTATTTGATATAAAATCAATTTTATTCCTTAAATATTTTCCAATAAAAAGACAGATGCTCATGAAAACTTCAGTGGCCAGATTTCTTCCTGTTGGGATATGCTTTATTTACAGTGGGCATTCTGGTAGTGTCTAAGTGTCATGCATGCTTTTGAAAAGTAATGACCATGAATTGTATAATGTTAGATGTTCTTCGTGTTTCACTGCTGCAGTCATTACATTTGGGTTATCTGCCTGCAGGTAGCCATCAGCCGGCCTGATTATCAAAGTCTTGGGTCCTGCGTCGGATGTTGTCTCTTCTTCTGGGTAGTCAGGGGTATAAATCATGCATCCGACGCCATTACATCAGTTTTTCTTGACGCATGGTGCCCGAAGCAGAAGCAGTTCGCAATTGCCGGTCGGCCGACTCCTGAAATTTTCAGTCTGAAGTAGGGACTTCATTTGTCAGCAACCTGTGGGTCTTGGATCCGATATCGGATCCGAGCCGGCAACTTGTTTCAAAGCCAATGGATCTGAGCTCCTAGCTCCTCCCCTCACCCATAATCCCCTGCCAACCCTCCATGACCTCGGATCTAGTTTGCCGCGCTTGTGAGTAGCTGGATTTTCGAGCTCTTAGCGAGTATTTCAGATAAGTGAATTTTTTATTCCACTTTCCCTGTCGTTAGCTTACATAAAGTGTGTAAGAGTCAGGTTCCCTGTATTTTTATATCTTTTATATAGTTTTTTCCCTCCCTTCGCTGGCCATTAGTGAGTGTGTGTGTGTTTGTGTTTTGGGGCTTGTGTGTCTGTGTAGTCCTTGTTTTTTTTCCTCAAGTATGGCTGAGGCCCCAAAAGCCATTTTTTCAAAATGTACCGAGTGTGGCCATAAGCTCTCCCCGGCTGATGGCCACACTCTGTGCGTTCGGTGCCTTGGGGTTGAACACCTCTCCTCAGGCTGTACCATTTGTGCAGCGTTCAACCCCGGGGCACTGAAAGAGCAGAGGTCGAAGCTGGTCCTGGCGGGACTTTTGCCCCCGGACTCAGCTTCGGCCCCCGATCCTCCCGTGGCACTAGCACAGCCTGTGGTGATAGCCACTCCTGCCCCTTCCGGCGGGACTCAAACTCCCTAAAGCACCAGAGGACAGTGAGGCCAGGAGGGAGAAACGGAGGGAGAAGCACCACAAGCGGCGGGCTGAGGCCTCCGCTTCGGCCCCGCCGGCTAAGCGGGCTTCTCCCTCCACAGCTTCTAGGTCTCCTGCTCCTCGGCTCCGATCTCCTTGTTTCTCCCCAGGACCCGAGGAGGAGGAGGCCCGATCTCCATCCAGGTCATCGAGGCGGCATTCCAGGCCTGCCTTGGTGGCCTCATCGAGATCAACTTACAGTATGTCAGATGCAGACTTGGACCGGATGATGCGAAGGTTCATCCAGGCCCAGCTGCAGATGGGAGTGCTCTTGCCTCCCCCCCCCCCTTCAGGGGGGAGCTCGACACCCTTTTTTGCTCCAATTGCTCCTTCTCCGACCCGCTACCCGGGTTTGGAGCGTTCGGAGCCGGGCAGCGTCTGAGCCGGGGTGGGTCGGCGCTGATAGTACTTGGTACTTCGGATCCGACCCTGCCCTCGAGTCTGTCGGATCTGACCTCTCGGAGCCGTGGGACGTGCTTCAGATCCGAGGGATTCAGTGTGCCTTCGGCTCCATCCAGGTCGGAGCACACTGGTCCTTCGGATCCGACGGTCTCGGCTCCGATCCCTTCATCGGATCCGAGTGGGAGTCGGCTCTCGGAGCCCAGGGAGAGCGGTTCCCCCTCTGCCTTCAGTGTAGTGGAGAGGGCTCTGTCGAGAGCATCCGGACCCCCGGCCCTTGTCTCTGCTCCACCCTTTACTCCCTCTGTGCTGGGCCAGGCTTCCATCACTCGGCCACAGGGACAGCCTGCATTGATGTCCCAGGTTGTTCCATTGGAACAAGATGTTGCTGGCGAGACCTCCTCGGACAGCCCCCCGAGGAAGTGCCTAGCAAGCACAAGTGCAAGAGGAGGCACGTGGACTCCCCTGAGTCCTTAACTGAGGACACGGACTTGGATGAAGGGGAAGGCTCCCCAAGATCACCCCCTGAGGATGTCTCCTTTGGAGACATCATGGAAATGCTTGGGATCAGAGGTGGGTGGTCTGCTCCCAAGGCTTCCTCCGGAGTCTGTGTTTCTGGAGGCATTGAAGCAGTCCGTCTACCTCGGGTGTCCCCTCCGGCCGACCCCTTGGTGGACCTTATTACCACCAGGCGTGGAAGGACCGGACACCGTGGAGCCAGTCCCTAGCGCCTGGACAGGATACTGAGCCCCCAGACCGGTCCCACTGGTGCAAGGGTCCCCGTAGATGCCATGTTGGCGGCAGCCACGAAGAGGAACTAGCTCAGGAGAGCCCTTCAGTCCATCCACCGAGCAAGGAGTCCTTTCGATGGATCGCTTAGGAAAGCGAGTTTTTAGTTAAGCGACCTTTTCGGTAAGGTCCCTGAACTATATGGCACACGTCATCAGGATGCAGCGGGATCTTATCAAAGAATACGCTGCCTCCCCCCCCTGAGTGTATGTCGGCGGAGGACAAACAGTTGTACTCCACCCGAATGGCCACTCTGAGATCCATTTCGAATACCTCTATGCGGTTATTGTCCCACGCCACCGAGGGAGCTGCTAGAGCTAGCGGAATGGGCCTAGTCATGAGACGTCGGGCCTGGCTCCGGCATTGTGACTTTGCGGAGCCCTTTAAAGCGTCCTTTGCAAACGCCCCTTTCGATGGTTCTGCCCTGTTTGGCAAAACGGTTTGCAAGACGCTAGTCCAGAGCGAGAAGGACGGGAAGACGTCTGCCGTCGGAGTCCGCTTCTCTGCTCCCCAGCGGTCCTTTTCGAAGAACCAAAAGGGTCGGAAGATGTGGTTCTGGAAATCGCAACATTCCCAACCCGCTTTGGACAACCAGTCCTTCCGTGGCAGAGGAGGACAGGGAGGACGCCGCCCCAGGGGCAGAGGGGCTCCGAGGAACTTTGGGTCCAGAGAATCCTTCTCTGACCGGCCAACGCAGCAGCAGCCCTGAAGGGTTGCCCGGCTGCTCCACTCTGGAGGCAATCGGGGGGTGCTTCTCGGAGCACCTAGCGGCATGGGAGTCCATCACGTCAGACCGCTGGGTGCTTCGAATTATATCCAGAGGGTACAAAATTCCAATGCTTCATGTCCCCAAAATCAGGAACCTCCCCGATGTACCACCCGATCAGAAGGAGGCTGCAGCCGCAGAAATCCAGCAGCTGCTAGGAAAAAGAGCCATCCAGCCTGTCCCCCAAGACCAGCTCGGATTAGGGTTCTACTCCAGGTTCTTTCTGGTGCCAGAAAAGACGGGGGACTTGAGACCAATTCTGGACCTTTCCTGTTTGAACCTGTCGGGAACCAAGGAAAAATTCTGAATGGTCACTCTTCAATCTATTCTCCCCCTTTGGATGTGCTCTATAGACCTCAAGGATGTGTACTACCACATTCTAATGGACAGACGATCCAGGAGGTTTCTCCGCTTCCGGCTAGGAGCCAGTCACTACCAGTTCAGGGTCCTTCCCTTTGGCCTCACCACAGCCCCCAGGGTGTTCACCAAGGTGTTAGCAGTGATAGTGGCCCACCTGAGACTCCAGGGAATGCAGGTCTTCCCGTGCCTGGACGACTGGCTCCTGACCACCCCAACAAGGCATCTACTTTGCTCAGCCAGAGATTACTTTCTCCGCCTAGCCCCCCCAATTAGGCATCACGATCAATGCGGACAAATCTTTCCTTGCTCCGACACAAGTCATAGAATTTATAGGAGCCAGAATAGACACCAGAGATCTCTGAGCCTTCCTGACTTGAACGACTACGAATTTGCAACTTCATGTGCGGGCCATCCTCCCGTCAGAAGCCCCACCGGCGGAATTGGTCCTGAGGGTGCTGGGCTCCATGGCGGCAGCGATAACGCTCCTTCCATGCGCCCGCCTGAACATGAGGGTACTGCAGTGGACCCTTCTAGTGCAATGGTCCTTTCAGTCTTTTCCTCTCCATCACCCCATCGCTATCAGCAAGGCTTGCAGGAGGGCCCTGTTATGGTGGCTTCATGCCCCGGATCTCCATACAGGCCGACCCTTCTGCACTCCTCCCCCTCTCGCCACGGTGACCACGGATGCCTCCCGCCTCGGGTGGGGGGGCATTATTCAGGCAGGACAGTCCAAGGCACGTGGAACGATACAGAGACCTCCCTGCATATCAACGTTCTGGAGAGGAGAGCGGTGCTGTACGCGTTGCAAGCACTTCAGAATCTCCTCCCCGTAGGAACTATTGCAATTCAGTCGGACAACATGTCTGTTGTCTGGTACATCAACAAACAGGGGGGAACCAGGTCTTACCCTCTATGCCACAAAGCCATGAGAGTGTGGGAATGGGCGATTTCCACCGACCGCTTTCTGATTGCAACACACATTCCGGGGCGGGCCAACATCCTAGCGGACAAACTCATCCGCACCATTCTTTCCCCTTACGAGTGGTCTCTCAACCCACTAGTAGCGAAGCAGATATTCGCAATATGGGGGTAACCCTGCTGCAATCTCTTTGCCTCTCATTCAAACACCAAATGCGACAATTTCTTCGCTCTGATTCCCCCTCCAGGGGAAACTCCAAGAGACGCTCTGGTGCATGCTTGGCCGCCCGGTCTACTTTATGCCTATCCTCCTCTACCCCTGATGCTACAGCTCTTACAGAAAGCCTCACGGTTGGGGAGCAGGATGATCCTCATTGCCCCATTCTGCCCTCAGCAAACTTGGTTCCCTTACCTGTGGTCTCACCTAGTGAATCCCCCCTGGATTCTGGATCCCAGTCCGGATCTAATCTCCCATCAGTCGGGCTTGTCGACCCCAAATCTGGACAGTCTGAAGCTGACAGCTTTGTTGCTCCAGTTCCACTCATAGTTAGGACTCCCGGTATCTCTTCACCAGTCAAGGCCATCCTCGTGGCAGCGCATAAACCTTCCACCAGGAAAGTGTACTGCAGTAAATGGAAACGTTTTTCCGTCTGGGCAGAGCATTATAATCTAGATCCATTGACGGCCCCTCTTCCATCCATACTAGACTTCCTAACCGGACTTTTTCAATAAGGCGCTAGTTGCTCAACCGTCAAAGTACAATTGGTGGCCATCTCCCATTACCATGTGGGACATAACACAGGGCCCTTGATGTCGGCCAAATTGTGTAAAACCTTTCTCAAGGGTACCTTTCTGCTCAGACCCCCTATCAAAGAAGCCGTACCCCCTTGAGATCTTTCACTAGTTCTTCAAGCTTTAACTGCTCCCCCATTTGAGCCTGCCACTTCAGTAGATCTCAAATACTTGTCCTGGAAAACAGCATTCCTTGTAGCCATTACTTCAGTGAAAAGAGTTTCGGAACTTCAAGCCCTTTCTGTGAAGCCTCCTTACTTGATTTTTCATCCGGACAGAGTGTACCTCAGGACCAATCCCTCCTTCCTCCCCAAAATAGCATCAGAAACCAATATAAATCAATCCATAAATCTACCGGTCTTCTTTCCTAAATATCAGAATAAAGGAGAGTACAAGCTGCACTCATTAGATGTTCATAGGCAGCTACGTTTTTATACTTATAGGACTGCTGGTCACAGGCAATCCGACCAGCTGTTCATTTCCTTTGCCAAATTCAATTTGGGGAAAGCAGTCTCAAAAATCTCCTTGTCACGCTGGATTTCCCATTGTATTCTTATAGCGTACCAAGCTTCTGGGAGACCCGCACCTGGAGGAGATGTCCTTCATGGATGCATCTGCAGTCATAACAGCTGGGTTGTCCTGTCGTCAGGCAGCCCGTCAGTCGGCCGGATTCCAAAGTCCGGGTCCGGCTTCGGCTGATGTCGCTCTTCATCCGACGTCATCTCTGTTGGACTTCGGGTATAAAGGCATCAGCCGACGCCATCTTCCTCAGTCTTTCTTGCCGCGTGGCGCCCGAAGCAGAAGCTGTTCGCAAGTGCCGGTCGGTCGGATCCAGAGATTTTTCTACGAATACTACTTGAAGACTTCTAAAGCTAAGTACCCGTTGGGGCCTCTTTCTTGCCTCAGCCGATGTCAGAAAAAGTTAATAATTGTTTAACCTGTGGGAAACAAATACCTCATAAAGATTTCCATTCTTACTGTCTGCCTTGTTTAGGCCCAGCCCGCGACATAGCAGCCTGTGCGGCCTGTGCTTCCTTCAACCGAGCGCTTAGGCCGGTCGGAGTTTGCAGAGCAGTTTTTCGGTTCTGACTTTGCTTACATTATGTCCGGAACCTCCGACTACACTTTCTGCCAAAAGCGAAAAGAAAGACCGGCACTCGCGGTCAGCGGTTTCGGCTGAAACCACGCTTAAGCAAACGCGAGTGTCTCGGTTTCGGCGAAACCGAGAAAACTGATATAGGTACAGCCGAATCTATCTCTACACTTGAGGCCCCTGCTACAATTCTTGAATCGGCCTCTGAAACTTTACCCACTGACTTATCAGACACCATTCCCCTGGATGTCTCTACCCCAGCACGTGGTGCTGCTAGGCCTCCAGCAGCCATGTCCATTAAGGCCTTCGCCAGGGCTAAAGCAGCCAAGTCTACCAATTCAGTGCCTGTTAAACCAACCTCAACCAGGCCCTCTTCCAGTTCTCAAATGCTCACCTTGGCAGAAGATTTGATTTCTTTAATTAGAGGATCTCAACCTCACCCAGACAGGGCCTCTCAGCCCCCAGATAAGAGACCTAGGGCAGAGCCCCCTGAGCCAGTGTCCTCTGATGATTCTGCTGATGAATCAGACATTACTGACCAGCCAGAGGCCCCTTTTTCTAATTTTGAGGATTCTGATGCTGAAGAATCCATTCCAGCTGCTTCCCCTCCTGAAGAATTCTCCTTTGGGGAAACCTTGCATGCCATGCGAGCAGTTCCAATGGCAGCAACAAGAATTCTCAGATTCGAAAAGACTTAGAACCTTTCTGCACCTTCCACAGCACAGGCCCTTAGCTATACCTCCTGTTCTTTCTGTGGTAGATGGCGCTTTTAATGATGTCTGCTCTGCTCCAGACTCATTGCCCCAGCCCCTGCCAAACCAGACAGATTTTACAGGGTGCCTGACACTCATCACCACCTTTACAAGGCCCCCTTGCAGACCCAGAAACTATATCCCAGGGTCCCAAGGCAGTTGCGACCATAGCTAAAACCCTACTCCTTCTGAAAGGGAAGCAAGGTCATTAGACAGATGGGGTAAAAAGTATACACTTCAGCTACTCTCTCAGCTAGAGCTTTAAACTGCCAGTTTCACATGATACAATACCAAGAGTTTATGCTTGATCAGTTAACTAAAAATTAACCACTGAAGAAGCTCTTGACAAGAAATATGTATTAGAAATGGTAAATAACATACAACAGGTTAGTAACCATTCCTTAAAATGTGGCTATGATGCACTGGAGGCTTCATTTAGATCAGCCATGACTGGCACAGTGATAAGAAGGCATGCATGGCTAAAGGAGCAAGCTCTACCAGATCATGTTAAAGCTAAATTGTTAGATGCTCCTATGGATAAGACAAGTTTGTTTGGTGCACCTGCCCAGCAGGTTATGAAGAAAATGGAAGAAAAGGCAAAATCAGTTCAAACTGTTAAAGATTTCCTGCAGGTTCAACCCCCAAGGTTTAGCAGGAACTGGCCTGCCAAGAATTGGTCCTTTCCTGACTCCACAAGATTTCAAAGGGGCAGGAATAGGCGTTCCAGAGGCAGAAACCAAACCAGAGGAAGTGCCTACAGAGGGACAGTGGCAAGGTAACAACAGAGGCACAGACACAGCCACTGCCACTACTTCAGCACAGCCACAGTGACTTACTCCTAAAACCGCCTACCAGGGAGCAAATAGCAGCTCCACTAGGCGGAAGGTTAACTTTATTTGCAAAGAACTGGCACCACATAACAAAAGACAAGTGGATTCTGCAAATTATACATCAAGGTTACCGATTCCACTTCCACACTATACCAGTCAAAAGAGGAATGCCAAATCTACCTCCAAATCAAAAAACAGAAGCTTTACAGCAGATAATGGAGTTAGCAAACATGAGAGCTGTGGAAAAAGTGCCTGCAGCAGAGAAAGGAAAGGGGTTCTACTCCAGACTGTTCCTAGTTCCAAGAAAGGAAAAAGTTGGAGACCAATTCTCGACCTGTCCACCTTGAATACATACATCATTGTCCCAAAATTCAAAATGCTGACCCTACAGCAACTTCTTCCCATGCTGGGCAAGGAGTGTTGGCTGGTAACTCTAGATCTCAAGGAGGCATACCTGCACGTCCCTATTCGACCAATCTGCAGAAGATACCTCAGATTTCTTGCAGGATCAGAGCACTATCAATTCTCAGCATTGCCTTTTGGCTTATCTACTGCGCCCAGAGTATTCACAAAATGCCTGGCATCAGTAATCGCATACTGCAGACTGCAGGGAATTCATATTTACCCATACCTGGACGACTGCCTGCTACAAGGGGACAACAAAAGCAAGTTGACAACAGATTTGCAAAGGGTAATTTACTTGCTTCAAGCATTGGGATACACAGTCAATCTACAAAAGTCAAGGCTGATACCATCCCAAACAAGGACATTCTTGGGAGCGGAATTGGACACAGTGAGACAGATGGCATTCCTAACTACAGAAAAACAAAAAGAACTCCCTCTTTACTTCTTGTCGCTAACAAAGCTAAACAAATTAACAGCAAGAAAAGTTTTGCAGGCCTTGGGCTTCATGGCATCATGCATAATTTTGGTTCCATTTGCCAGGCTACATATGAGAAAACTACAGTGGTACCTCACGAATTTATGGTCCCAGCACAGACACAGCCTCGAAACAGAAATCCCACTAATTCCATGCTTAAAACAGGAGTTCCTATGGTGGGCCCAGGCATGCCGGTCCAACCCAGGCCTTCCCTTTCACAGATGTCAAGCAAGCCAGAGCATTACAACAGATGCCTCAGACCTAGGATGGGGGGCCCACATGCTGGACAAATGCGTGCAAGGATTGTGGACTCAGGATCAACTTCACCTACACATCAACCTAAAAGAAATGCTGGCTGTAAAACTGGCTATCCAAAAGTTCAGACCATTTCTCAAAGAGGGCCAGCTGTTGATAAGGACAGACAACACCACAGTCATGTGGTACATCAACAAACAGGGAGGCACTCATTCATACCCCCTATGCAGAATGACTTTGGAACTGTGGACCCTGGCACTCAGCTACAACATCCAGCTGCAAGCAAGATTTGTACCAGGAAAAGAAAATACTCTAGCGGACATTTTAAGCAGGACCACATCAGATGCTCACGAATGGCACCTGCACCCGGACATCTTCAGGACCATTACAAAGAAGTGGGGAATGCCTCAGATAGATCTCTTTGCATCTCCTCACAATCACCAACTCAAAAAATTCTGCACAAGGACATTCCACCCACTAGCATGGAAAGTGGATTCGCTCTCCTTCAGCTGGAAGGGCCTAACAGTTTATGCATTCCCTCCTCTTCCCTTGATACACAAAGTACTCCTAAAAATCAAGGAAGAACATCCAAGGATAATCCTGATAGCTCCAAACTGGCCAAGACAACACTGGTATCCACTACTAAGGAGCTTGTCTCGGAACAATATGTGGCCGATACCCCTGATGCCTTTGATGCTAACTCAGAACAACTACAGCACCATGCATCCAAACCTGAAAACCTTACAACTGACTGCATGGAACATCACATAGCAGCAGCTAACCAGGAACTTTCCCAAAGAGTTAAAGACATTATTCTGGAAGCACGCAGACCTTCAACAAGAAGGAACTACGCTGGAAAATGGAAAAGGTTTGTCAGTTGGAGCTCTGAAAGAGGAAAAGATGTGTCAAACATAGATATGCCTAACATCCTAGAGTATCTGGCCGAACTTCTCCATTCAGGCCTGTCCTACTCCTCCATCAAGATACATGCATCAGCTATTTCAGCAGAATTCATCTTTTAGCCACCTGTTTTTTCACACCCTCTGCTCAGACAATTTCTCAGAGGAATCAAGAATGTAAAACCTCCAAGAAAACCACCATTACCAGCTTGGGACTTAAACTTCGTACTAGAAAAGTTGACACTATCACCCTTTGAGCCAGCAGCAACAGCAGACTTACAACACCTGTCATGGAAAACTGCTTTCCTACTGGCAATTACCTCAACAAGGAGGGTTTCAGAACTACAGGCCTTAATGGCAGTGCAACCCTTCCTAATCTTCCACCAAGATAGAGTATCCATGAGGACTAATCCAACATTTATGCCTAAGGTGGTATCCAGAGTGTCTTTAAACCAGGCAATCCACCTACCTACCTTCTTTCCCAACCCACAAAACAGAGGGGAAAGAATACTACATACCTTGGATGTACATAGACAGCTACGCTACTACTTGGACAGAACCAAAAGCAGCAGAAAGACTGACCAACTTTTTGTGGCCTATGCAACAGGAAGAGAGGTAAAAGCTATTTCCAAACAGACAATCTCCAAATGGATAGGAAATTGCATACGATTCTGTTACTCCTTCCATGGAAAACCAATTCCACAGAACATAAGACCTCATTCTACAAGGGCAACAGCTACTACCACAGCCTTCTTACGAGGAGTGGCTACCAAAGACATTATTGAGGCGGCTACTTGGACCTCCGTGCATACATTTGCCAAGCATTATAATTTGCCTCTATATTCCAGATCCCGAGCAGGGTTTGCCACTGCTGTACTGCAAGGGATCCTAAACACACCATAATCTACCTTTATCCTCCTCCCCCTAGTTGGCTATGGTATTCTACCCAGCTGTTATGACTGCAGATGCATCCATGAAGGACATAGTACAGTTTTGTACCTACCATAAATGTAGATGTCGAACTGGATAGCATCTGCAGTCAGGATTACCCTCCCTCCTTCCCTCTGAGGTACTCCTAGGTGTTTACCCTCCTAATAGCTAGCTGATGGGGGGGAGTCTTTTATGGTGTATTTGTTTGTATATATGTACATACATGCTTATTGTTGTGGTTACCTCTATCCTTTTGGAAACATTGGCATCTATCCAAAATTTTTAGCCTTCAGGAGGGCTTCTGGCATCTGGGGCAAGAAACACTGAGGAAGATGGCGTCGGCTGATGCCTTTATACCCGAAGTCCAACAGAGATGACGTCGGATGAAGAGCGACATCAGGCGAAGCCGGACCCGGACTTTGGAATCCGGCCGACTGACGGGCTGCCTGACGACAGGACAACCCAGCTGTTATGACTGCAGATGCTATCCAGTTCGGACATCTACATTTATGGTAGGTACAAAACTGTACTTTCGCGCACATTCCACTTGTTCCATCTCTACTTCTGCCTTCAATTCTAGCGTTCCGTTGGATGATATTTGTTCGGCAGCCACTTGGGCCTCATCTCATACCTTTATTAACCACTACAAACTGGATGTAATTTCTAGAGGGAGCGCATCCTTTGGCTCTGGTGCTCAATATCCTTCCATGATGGCCACCCAAGATTCAGGTAGCTGGGGACTCTGTCCCACAGGTTGCTGACAAATGAAGTCCCTACTTCAGATTAAGAAGTTATGTACTCACCATAACGTTCCATCTGAGTAGGTGGCTTCATTTGTCTGCAACCATCCCCACCTCCTTCCCCCTGGCCTTCAAAATGGATCTATGTAGATTGTTTATTGGAATACCCTTTTTGGGTATCTATAGAGGGGCAAACTTGATCTGAGGTCATGGAGGGTTGGCAGGGGATTATGGGTGAGGGGAGGAGCTAGGAGCTCCGATCCATTAGCTATGAAACAAGTTGCCGGCTCGGATCCGATATCGGATCCAAGACCCACAGGTTGCAGACAAATGAAGCCACCTACTCAGATGGAACGTTATGGTAAGTACATAACATCTTATTTTCGAGTTTCAGAACCAAAGTCTTCAGAAAGCTAAGTACCCCATTGGGGATCCTTTTTCTTGCTTTAAACTGATGTCAGTAAAAGTTAACAATTGTATTACCTGTGGAAAGCAAGTACCTCATAAAAATTTTCATTCATACTGCATTCCTTGCCTAGGCCCAGACCACGACGTCCCTCACTGTCAGTTTTGTGCCTTATCCAATCCTCAAACTATTCGTCGTCTGTCCATTTTTACACTATTATGCACTAAAATATTTCGGTACTCTGTTTATCCAGAAATGGCTTTGGTAAGCCATCCGACTATTGACATTCCGAAAAAACGTAAAGATAAAGACAGACTGCATAGGTCCAAAGCTGCAGACGACGCTTCCGTTAAGCTAGTTGCCAGTTCGCCGGTACTCGGTGAGGTGTTTTCACAGCCCGATACCCACTAATTCAGATTTGCAGGCCTCTACTGATACCCATTCGGAGTCCAGTATGCCGTGAGATGCTTCTTTGACTATGGAACCTGCGGATTTCTGTACCTTGAATGGGTCTGGAGCCGCTGTGCATGCACCGGCTTCTGAGGGTATATTCAAGCCTACGATCTTGCATTTCAAACAGACGCCGTCTTCTTCTTCAAGGCCTAAAACTCGACCCACGCTTAGAAAACCGACGTCCAAACTGCATGGTCAGGCCCATATGCCTAAAAAACAAATAAGAATGGCTGAAGACCTTATTACTCTAATTAGGGGAAGCCAGCCTTCTCCCTCTAAGACACCTAGAACTGATTTTCCTTCTGATTTTTCTGATCAGGATTCTGAAATTTCTGTTTCTTCTGATGACCAGGATTTGCCCTTATGTACCTATGAGGATTTTGATGCAGAGGACTCAATACCCTCTGCTTCCCCTCCAGAAGATTTTTCTTTTGGTGAAACCTTGCACACTCTTAGGGAGCATTTCCGCTGGGAAAGCCAGGATTAGTCTGACTCCAAAAAAGAGGCTTAGAGAATTCTTACTCCTACTTCAACACAGGCCTTTAGCTATCCCTCCTGTACTGGACATTGTGGATGATGCCTTCTAGGAATCTAGCCTGGCCCCAGACACTTTACCTCCGGCTCCCAGGAAACCTGACAAGTATTGCAGAGTACCTGACTCTCACAAGTTCCTCTTTAAGAATCCTTCTGTGAACCCAGAGACCATTTCACAGGGACCCAAAGGCATTAAGGCCACTACTGCCAAAAACCCTACCCCCTCTGATAGAGATTCCAGGGCCCTGGACAGATGGCGTAAGAAGGTATACACTTCTGCTACTTTGGCCATTAGGGCCTTAAACAGCCAGTTTCATATGTTAAAGTATCAGCAGCATATTATTGGACTACTTAAACAGAAAATGATGTTGATTCTTGACTGTGCTGAAAATAAAGAATTACAGGATTTAATGCATTCTGCTGAACAAGTTGGCAAACATAATTTGCAATGTGGTCTTGACTCTTTAGAAGCATCTTGCAGGGCTGCTGTCACTGGGTCTGTTCTAAGAAGGCATGCTTGGCTTAAGGATCAAAATTTGCCAGATCATGTTAAAGCTAAATTACTGGATGCTCTATTAAACCAAGACCGCCTGTTTGGCAACAAAGCAGAAGTAGTACTTAAAAAGGTGGAGGAAAAAGCTAAATCTATGCAAACTGTTAAAGATTTCCTGCAAGTACAGCCTTCCAAATTTAGTAGGCATTGGCCTTCTAAGAATTCGTCCTTTCCTCTCTTTTCCAGGCCTATTTAGTCCAAACCCAGGAACAGCAGACCACCTAGGCTACAGTCTCAAGGTACTCACAGGCCTAAGCAGTGGGGGGCCTCCTACTTCCAAAGCTGGAAGTAATGACACCCCCTTATGGTAAACTGTCACAATGACTTAACCTTAAACCTTCCAAGCCCTGCTCAACTGTCTGCTTCCTTAGGGGGAAAAGATCGCCCTGCATGCAAAAAACTGGGAACTCATTACCCAAGACAAATGGGTTTTAAATATAGTTTCCCAAGGATAAAGATTCCACTTCCACTCCTTACCAACCCTAAATGGTTGGCCAGACCTACCCTGAAAGCAGTGGGCAGAGGCTCAACAGCAGGTTCTCTCTCTTCTAAGTATCTGGGCTAGCCTGTCCCAGCAGAGGAATGGGGACAAAGTTTTACTCAAGACTTTTCTTGGTACCCAGAAAAGACAGGTCCTGACCTCCTATCCTGGAACTGTCTATTCTAAACACCTTTTTGGTAATCCCAAAATTCAAAATACTAACTCTTCATCAGCTGCTTCCCATGCTAGGCAAAAATGCCTGGTTGGCAACATTGGACTTAAAGGAAGCTTAACTGCACATCCCAGTCAGGGAATCTTGCAGAAAATACCTACGCTTCAGAGCAGGCTACATGCACCATCAGTTCTCTGCACTTCCCTTTGGCTTATCTACCGTGCCCAGGGTATTCACAAAGTGCCTAGCTCCAGTCATTGCATTCTGCAGGCAAAGAAATATTCAAATATACCCATACCTGGATGATTGCCTAATTCAGGCAGAAAGCCAGGACATACTATTAAATCATCTGGCATTTGTAAAGAAACTGCTAACCTCACTGGGTTACACCATAAACGAAAAGAAATCTCACCTAGTACCCTGCCAGCAAATTGTACTTCTGGGAGCAAACTTGAACACAACTTCTCAGATGGGCCTAACTCGCGCCACAGAAACAAGTTTATTTGACAGACTACTTCAAACTACTGGCCACAAAGACCCAGCTACCTGCAAGGAAAATACTGCAAGCCTTGGGGTTCGTGGCCTCTTGCATCCTACTAATTCCATATGCAAGACTGCATATGAGGAAACTACAATGGTATCTAAAAAGCCTATGGTGTCAACATTCTCAGGACCTGGAATCAATGATTCCTGTCATTCCTTGTATAAAGACAGTGTTCATTTGGTGGGCAGAGTCCTGCTACCACAACAAGGGACTGCCATTCACTGTACCCCATGCCGCCCAAACCCTAACAGACGCATCAGATTATGCATGGGGGACTCACTTGGAGGGCAGTGCATTCAGGGCAAATGGAACCAGAGTCAAATGCACCTGCATACTAATCAAAAAGAAATGTTAGCTGTACAGAATTCTCTGACAGCCTTCAAGGACCACATTCTTCCAGGACAATTATTGGTAAAGACCGACAACACCACTGTTATGTGGTACATAAGCAGGGGGAACCCACTCGTACCCTCTCTGAAAACTAGCCATTGCTCTGTGGAGCACAGCCTTGAGCTACCAAGTGCACCTACAAGCTCAGTACTTGCCAGGTAAGCTAAATTCATTGGCAGATGACCCAAGCAGAAATCTCATGGACCCACACCTGGAAAGCCTCTCAATTTATGCCTTTCCCCCTCTGCCCTTCCTCTCGAAAGTTCTGCTAAAGATCAAACAGGACAAACCAAGGACAATTCTCATTGCACCAGACTGGCCACGCCAAAACTGGTACCCCTCTTGCGCAGTATGTCACTGCTGGAACCATGGCACCTGCCTCAGACCCCTTCCCTGCTGTCCCAGCAGGAGGGCCAGATTCTGCACCCCTGGCTTCAAACCCTGAACCTTGTAGCCTGGCTAATTACTTGAGCTCTCCAATACCATCTCTCAGTAAGCAAGTGCTGGATGTCATTCTGGAGGCAAGGAGGCCTAGTACTAGAAAATCCTATGCTGAAAAGTGGGAAATATACTGTTCCTGAAGCCAGACTCATACTGCATATTCTTTAGTACTTAACAGAGATGCTCCACAAGGGCCTTTCCTTCTCATCTATTAAAATACATGCCTCAGCCATTTCAGCACATTACAATACTGAGCCACCCCTCTTCTGTCACCCCCTGCTGAAGCAATTCCTCAGAGGGGCCAAAAATTAAAAAACACCCAGGAGAGCATCTACTCCAGCCTGGGACCTTAATGTTGTATTGGAAAAGCTCACTCTACCTCCTTTTGAGCCAGCTGCAATTGCAGAGCTGAAATTCCTTTCTTGGAAAACAGCCTTCCTTCTAGCCATCACTTCAGCAAGAAGAGTTTCTGAATTACAGGCCCTCATGGCAGTGGAGCCCTTCATCATCTTCCATGCAGACAGGGTGTTCCTCAGGACCAGTCCTTCATTTATCCCCAAGGTGGTATCCAGTGTGGCCCTTAATCAGTCCATTCATTTGCCAACCTTCTTTTATAATCCACAGAACAAAGGAGAATGAATACTGCACTCTTTGGACATGCGCAGACAACTTGGATTTTATTTGGACAGGACTTAGCCTATCAGGAAAACTGAACAGCTGCTAGTTGCCTTTGCTGCAGGGGCAGAGGGGAAGGCCATTTCAAAGCAAACCATTTCTAAATGGATAGACCATTGCATTCATTTCTGCTATAAGCACCATGGAAAACCTACCCTACAGGGGATAAGACCACATTCCACCGGGGCTACATCTACTTCAGCAGCCTTTCTCAGAGGTGTTCCTACCAGGGACATCCTAGAAGCTGCTACCTGGAGCTCTGTACATACCTTCACCAAGCATTATCACTTGCCTATTTTTTCTAAATCCAGAGCTGGTTTTGCCACTGCAGTCTTGCAGGGCTTGATAGCTGGTCCCAATGCTTTCTAACTGCCTCCTCCCTTCCTTCGCTTTCGGAATCTACCAAAATGTAATGACTGCAACCGTGAAACATGAAGAACATAGTACAGTTGTGTACACTCTCACCATAAATGTAGATGTTAGAGTGTATTCACTGTCCTTGTTACCCTCCCTCCAGCCCCCTGACTTCTATTGGCTATACTTTTCTTCTTCTTTACTGTATTTAAACTTTATGTTGTATTTGCTTTTTGTTGGATTTGTAACCTTATATATAATTGCTTCCCATTATAGGGGCACCTGGCATCTGGGGCAAGAAAAACTGATGTAATGGCGTTGACTGCATGCTTTTATACTCCTGACTACCTGATGTCATGGAAGAAGAGACTGCATCCAATGCAGGACCCAAGACTTTGATAATTAGGCCGGCTGAGGGCTACCTGCAGGCAGATAACCCAAATGTAATGACTGCAACAGTGAATACATTCGAACATCTGCATTTATGGTAAGTGTACAAAACTGTAATTTTCTCATCATATTCGGGTGGTATATCCTGGCATTATGGACATTTTCTTGCTTCCTAAAAAACCTCAGCTTTGGCTGGCTAACAACTTGGTTATATTAAACTGGACGTATAAGAGAATTTAAGTACCTTTATCTGCACTTTTTAAAAAAAAAAAATATATATATATATACGGTATTTAATTTGATTTAAACTGTGTTGAAGGAATTTTAACTGAACTGGCAGTTTTCCTGCTCTTCTGCTCTTTGGTAACTTGAACAGAAGCTAGTGTTTGCTGAATTTTGTTATTTGCTAGTAATTACAGGTGTGGAGGTAGCCACATTCTTTGATTTCCTGTCTTTGCCTAGTTAAGTGGTGCATTGTGAAGTATTTTCTGCTTAAAAACCTCAGCTTTGGCCGGCTAACAACTTGGTTATAGTCAACTGGACGTATAAGAGAATTTAAGTACCTTTATCTGCACTTTAAAAAAAAATACGGTATTTAATTTGATTTAAACTGTGTTGAAGGAATTTTAACTGAACTGGCAGATGTTCTTCATCTCACATTGCTGCAGTCCTTACTTATGGGTAGTCCGCTGTCCTCGGTCGGCCCGAATACCAAAGTATTAGGCTGACGTCGGTCATGGGCGCACAGCCCTGACATCAGAGCGTCAGGGTATAAAAGCGCATGACCGACGTCATATCCTCAGTCTGTTTTGCCGCATGGTTCGATGCAGAAGCAGCGTTGCAAGTGCCGTTCGGCTTTCTGAAATTTTTCGTTTTCGGAGTTTCAGACATACCAAGTTGGGCTAAGTACCCCGTTGGGAGCATTTTTATTTTTCTTGCCTCAGTTGTTTACGGATGTCAGAAAAAGTGAATAATTGTATTTCTTGTGGGAAGCAGATACGCATAGGGATTACCACTTTAGTATCCCTTGCTTGGGACGGACACGGCACGTAGTTGGGTGTTGGTTTTGTGCTAGGTTTAATAAGCGCACTATTAAGAGAAGGCTAGATTGCGCTAAGTTAGTTTTGGCAAGCGGTGTAATTATAATATGCCGTCGGATCCTCCGGCCGCTTCTGAAGAAGCGTAAGACAAATCTGTAAAGCCTAGACAGGATGATTCGTCCATTTCGGACGCCGGTCCTTTAGAGACTGCAGTGGAACAGGTGGATCCGGCTGAAGTGTCTGTTGAGTCTCAGGGGGAAACCTTGATTTTACAGGATGTGGCATCACAGGAGTCAGGTCAGGCTGAAGGGGCCTCTCAGGTTACTATTCTCCCTTCTTTGCCTAAGGGGGTTAGGCCTTCTGCTACTGTTTCTAGGGCTCCTTCTAAGGGCAGGACTGTTTTGCCTTCTTCTGGAGTTAGTTCTGGTTCTTCAGGGTCTGTACCTAAGAAGCATATGCTTAAAATGGCAGAAGATTTGATTTCTTTAATTAGAGGTTCCATACCCCCTCCTGATAAGAGGCCCAGGGTAGAGCCAGAGTTGGAAATTTTGGAGCAGGCCTCAGATGATTCTGAGTCTTCTGCTGAGGATATTCAAGATTTTCCTCCTTATTCGGATTCCGATGCAGAGGATTCTACTCCTTCTGCTTCCCCACCAGAGGATTTTTCATTTTCAGAAACCTTACACTCTGAGGGAACATTTTAAGTGGGAAGGACAGGATTACTCAGATTCCAGAAAGAGGCTTAGAGAGTTCTTGTTTCTACCACAGCACAGACCCTTGGCTATTCCTCCTGTTTTGGATGTTGTTCAGGATGTTTTTTCGGAGGCCTCATTTAATCCAGATTCTATGCCTCCTGCACCAGTTAAACCGGACAGGTATTATAGGGTACCTGAGGCTCATAAATACCTATATAAGAGTCCTAGGGCGGACCCAGAAACAATTAGTCAGGGGCCTAAGGGTGTTAGGGCTTCTGTTGTAAAGAATCCGGTTCCTCTAGATAAGGAAGCTAGAGCTTTGGACAGATGGGGTAAGAAGGTGTACACCTCTTCTACTTTGGCATTGAGGGCTTTAAATTGCCAGTTTCATATGTTGAAATATCAGAATTTCCTCCTTTCTCAGCTAAAATCTAAAGTGGATGCTTTGGAGGGCATAGAGTGTAAAGAATTGCTAGATTTGGTGCATGTTTCTGAACAGGTGGGGAAACATTCTTTGCAGTGTGGCTTTGATGCTTTGCAGGCTTCTTCTAGAGTGGCTGCCACTGGTTCAGTTCTTCGTAGGCATGCCTGGCTTAAGGATCAGAATTTATCTGAACATGTTAAGTCTAGAATTCTGGATGCCCTTTACAGTCCGAAGTGTTGTTTGGTCCTCCTGTGGAGTCTGTTTTGAAGAAAATGGAGGACAAGGCTAAGTCTATGCAGACTGTTAAAGATTTTTTGCAGGTTCAACCTCCTAAGTTTAGTAGAAATTGGCCTGCTAAGGGGTGGACGTACCCTTCTTCTGATTCCCAGTCTAGGGGTAGATCTAGGCGTGGTAGGGGCAGAGCTCAGAGTACCTTTAGGCCTAGAACCTGGAGTTTGCCTGCTCAATCTGCTGGTGAGGGTAGGGGCCAGTACTTTCGTAAACAGGCCCAATGACCTGCATTTTCAGCTGCCAGATTCTTCTTGCCTGGCAGCTCCTTTGGAAGGAAAGCTAGCTCTCTTCAAGCAAAATTGGTTTTTAGTCACCCAAGACAAATGGGTGTTGGACATTATAAACAAAGGTTACAAGTTTTATTTCCATACATTGCCTCCTTTCAAAGGTATGCCAGACATTCCTCCTCGGCAAAGGATGGAGGCTCACAAACAGATTTCATTACTTCTTCACATGGGAGCCATACAGCCAGTACCTCCTTCAGAAGTGGGTCTAGGGGTTTATTCCGCCTGTTTCTAGTACCAAAGAAAGGGAACACGTGGAGACCGATTTTGGATTTATCTCTCCTCAACACTTATTTGGACATTCCAAAGTTGAAAATGTTGACATTACAACAGCTTTTGCCTCTGCTGGGAAAAGATCACTGGATGGTAACTCTGGATCTAAAAGAGGCTTATCTTCATGTTCCTATCAGGCCTAGTTGCAGGAAGTACCTGCGTTTTCGAGCTGGAAATTTACATTATCAGTTCTCTGCATTGCCCTTTGGCTTATCTACTGCGCCCAGAGTGTTCACAAAGGTTCTGGCTCCAGTGAGGATGGAAGGAATACAAATTTATCCTTATTTGGACGATTGCCTGATTATTGCACAAGACAAGGACAAGCTTCTTCAGCATCTACGGTATGTGATGGTAGTGTTAAGATGCCTAGGGTATTCTGTGAACGAAACAAAGTCCAGTCTAGTACCCTCTCAGGACATGTGCTTTCTGGGTGTGAGACTGAATACAGCTTCCCAGATGGCCTTTTTGACCCCGGACAAACAGAAAAGTCTTTCACTTTATTTCCATCAAATGTCTCTACAGTCCAGGCTGACTGCAAGGACAGTCCTTCAAGCCTTGGGGTTCATGGCATCTTGTATTCTGGTGCTTCCCAATGCCAAATTGCATATGAGGAAGCTTCAATGGTATCTCAAAATCTATGGACACAACACTGCCAGGATCTAGACACTGTCATTCAAATGATACCTTGCATTCAGAAGGAATTTTTGTGGTGGGCTCAGGAATGTCACCTAAACAAGGGACTCTCTGTGACCCGACCAGAGGCGAGTCAAATTCTAACGACGGATGCCTCGGACAAGGCTTGGGGAGCACACCTCAATGGGAAATGGGTGCAAGACACGTGGCCTGCCAGACTTCAACATTTGCATATCAACTTGAAGGAGATGTTAGCAGTACAATTTGCATTAATGGCTTTCAAGGATTTACTTCACCCAGGGCAGGTGTTGATTCTAACAGACAACACAACTGTCATGTGGTACATCAACAAGCAAGGGGGAACTCATTCGTACCCTCTTTGCAGACAAGCGATGATTTTGTGGGAGACAGCTCTCAGTTACAACCTCAATCTTCAGGCAAGATTTCTACCAGGAGCACAGAACTCCTTAGCAGATGTATTGAGCAGACAAATAGTGGATCCTCATGAGTGGAAATTGGATCCTCAGGTATTTTAAAAGTTTACAGTGTCATGGGGAACTCCAGACATAGATCTGTTAAACTTCTCCACTAAATTACCAGTTGCCAAAGTTTTGCACAAAAAGGTTTCATCACACAGCTTGGAAGGTGGACGCTCTGTCATTCAGTTGGGACAATCTTCATGTATATGCCTTTCCACCTCTACCTCCTCTGCCCAAGGTTCTCTTGAAGGCCAGACAAGACAAGCCATCCATGATCCTGATAGCACCGGATTGGCCTCGACAACACTGGTACCCACTACTGAGGAGTTTGGTCCGAGAGCCTCCATGGCCTCTGCCTTTGATTCCACACCTTTTGTCTCAGGAGGGCAATCACTTTCTCAATGTCAGAATTCAGTCTCTGCATCTAACAGCCTGGCATATTCTGTTTTAGATTCTGGAGGTTCTTAGCTTCCACAACAAGTTTTGAATGTTATTTTGGAGGCCAGGAGGCCTTGTACAAGGAAAGTTTATGCTGATAAATGGAGGAGATTGTTTATTTGGAGCAAAGGGGAAGGACTTTGATGTTTCCAAGCCTAATTTGAGTGCTTCCTTACAATATCTTACTGAGTTATTAGACAAAGGTTTGTCCTTCTCCTCCATAAAGGTTCATGCTGCAGCCATTTCGGCTAATTATGACTGTGACCCTCCTTTATTCTCTCATCCTTTGTTTAAGCAGTTTCTCAGAGGGGCAAAGAACATAAGACCCCCACGTAGAGCTCCTACTCCTGCTTGGGATCTCAATTTTGTGTTGGAAAAGCTTACTCTACAACCTTTTGAGCCTGCAGCTACGGCCGAGTTAAAGTATTTGTCATGGGAAACTGCTTTTTTGTTGGCCATTACTTCTGCAAGAAGGGTTTCTGAATTACAGGCCCTTATGGCAGTGGAGCCTTTCTTGATTTTTCATAAGGATAGGGTATCTTTGTACTAATGCTTCCTTTATGCCTAAAGTGGTTTCTAGTGTGTCCTTAAACCAAACTATTCATTTGCCTACTTTGTATGCAAATCCTCAAAATAAAGGAGAAGATTTTGCATACTTTGGATATTCACAGGCAGTTGTTATTATTTGAGCAGAACCAAGGAGTTCAGACAGTCTCAGCAGTTGTTTGTTTCTTTTGCTTTGGGTTCACAGGGTAAACCTGTTTCAAAACAAACTATTTCTAAATGGATTGGGTTTTGTATTTCTTTTTGTTATTCCCATCATGGTAAGGAGATTCCGACTGGGATCAGACCTCATTCCACTAGAGCTACTGCAACTTCTACTGCCTTTCTAAGGGGGGTAGCTACAAAGGATATTTTGGAAGCAGCCACTTGGAGTTCAGTACATACTTTTCTAAACATTACCACCTTCCTCTTTATTCTAAGTCTAGGGCTGGATTTGCCACTGCAATTTTACAGGGCATTTTAGCAGCCCCTAATGCTTTATGATTTTTCCAACCTCCCTTTCCCGTTGCTTTGGGATTCTACCCATAAGTAAGGACTGCAGCAATGTGAGATGAAGAACATAGTACAGTTTTGTACCTACCATAAATGTAGATGTTCGAAGATCCACATTGCTGCAGTCCAATTTTTCCTCCCTCCTTCCCCTCTGTAGCTTAGCATGGTTATATGTTCATAGGTTCATAGGTTCATAGGTTCATACTAGGCTATCTGCCCGAGGGCATTTATAAGCCTAGCCCATTGTTTTGTGACTTACGCCACCCCTTTAGTATGGGGAACTATACCCATTATTTTGCTGTGCCTCTGTCGAGCAGTGACACTGAGGTAATTCCTGGGGTATATCTGCGATCTCCCATCCATTGGTCAAGATTTCTCTTGAACAAGGCCAGCGAGGTGCTCTGCCTCACATGTACCGGGATTTTGTTCCACAGCATAGGGAGTCTTTGGGTGATGAATCTATCCCTCCAGCACGTCCTATTAATAGCCGTGTAGGTTTAAGTCTCCGCCCTTGTGGCTCTGATGGATCTAGATTTTTTGAGGTGAAGCATATTCATCAAATCTGGGTTTGACATGGCCTTGTATGTTAGGCAAAGGTCACCTCTGAGCAAGCGGTGGCGACTGAATAGAGCTGGAGTTCTTTCAGTCGGGCAGCATAGGACAGATTTTTGAGACCCTTTATCCTTTTGGTGAGGAACTTTTGTGGCCTCTCCAGCTGCTGCAAGTGTCGGGTCAGATACATTCCGAATGGGGCATTGTACTCAATCATTGGTCTGATGAGTGATGAGTATAGGGAGACTATGACCTCCCTTGATCTAGATGAGAATCCCTTCATGATAAGGTGGGCAATGTAGAAGGACTTCCTAACTACTTTAGCTACATGGGTGTCGAATGACAGACTACTATCAACCTGGGTCCCCAGGTCCCTGATAACTTCTTCTGTGCTCAGTGGATTGCCACCTATTTGGTAGCTAGGGGTAACCTTGTTTTCCCGAAGGGTATGACTATGCATTTTTTGGCATTTAACTTTAGGGCGTGGCTCTGGCAGCAGTTATCCGTTTCTGTGAGACCCTTCTGAAGGATATCTGTGTCAGATGTGTTTTCTACTATGGCACCCAGTTTGCAGTCATCTGCAAACTTTGTCAGCCATAACCCTCCTGTGTTTGCTTGTTCTCTGAAAAGTAGATGCCATACAAGAGTGGGCCCAGGACTGAGCCCTGTGGGACAGCACTTGTGACAGGCTTTGAGTCTGACATGGCGCCAGCAACTCTGACCCTGTGGGTTCTGTCACTCAGCCAGTTTGCAACCCATGTTGTGATGTATGGGTTAATATTTAAGCTGATGAGTTTTCAATGATACCAGTGGGGTATTGTATCGAAGGCCTTAGCCAGATCGAGGTAGGCTGTATGGACTGCCTTTCCCTCATCAATGGCTTTGGTGACTGTTTGAAAAAGTCAACCAAGTTTAAAAGGCATGATCTGCCTTTGACAAAGCCAAACTGGGTTGGATCCAAAGTCTGCAAATTCCCTATGTCTTTATTTATGAGGTCCATTATGATCCTCTCCATGGCTTTGCAGATAAGGCTTGTCAAGCTAATGGGCGGTAATTTCCAGGGTCTGTGGAGGCACCGCCTTTGTGAAGTGGGACCACAGTTGCAGTGCGCCACTCCTGGAGTGCGTATCCAGAGGTAAGACTTTGATTAAACAGCTGTCCTAGCTGTGGGTTTAATTCCTCATTGAGTTCGTGGAGCACACAGCCGGGACACCATCGGGTCCCATGGATGCTGTGTTTTTGCTTTGGAGAGAGCAGTTCTCACTTGGCTGGAGATGTTTGGGGGCTGCACTCATTTGGTATAGATATCTCTCCTTTTGGGGGGGGAGAAGTTTGCACTGAACCTGTCAGCCAGTATGTTGGCAATGTCTGTAGGATCAGTAATCTTCACATCATTTTGAACTAGTTCTGAGCATATCTGGGAGTTTCCTCCTAGGTTTCTAACATAGCTAAAGAAGGCCTTATGATTGTCTTTTGAGTCTTTAGCTATTTTTCTCGAAATTTGCTTTGAATGATTTTATGAGAGCTCTTAGTTTTTACTTATAGTAATCATGGGTGTCTTCCCATTTAAGGATTTTGCTCTATCTTATAGTAGCTTCCTCATTTTCTTGTAGAGTTTGTTTATGGCTGGGGTCCACCAGACTGGGCTTGCCTTTGGTACAAAGAGTCTTTGTTTTGCTTGGGATTGCCTTATCCATGCAGTCCTGCAGGGGCTGGTAGAAGGCGTTTGTAAGTCATTCAGCCGCTTGAGTATTGTTTTCCGCCTCGGGGCCTGAAAGGAGACCACACTAGTCTTTAGAAGTGTGAAGTCGGCTTTGAGAAGTTCTTTACTGTGGTCTTTTGTATTTCAGGTGGGGGTGGGATGAGGACCTCCAGCGAGATTAGTTTGTGATCTGATCTCACCAGTGAGGGGTATACTTCGGGTGTTGAACATTGTGCTCCCATGTTCGTGATGATGAGATCAAGTATGTTATCTCCTCTTGTGGGGATGGTGACTAGTTGTTCCATGGCATTTGAGTTTATGAATTCCAGGAACTTTTGGGCTAGGGTGTTTGGGCTTGAGTAGTGTTCCCAGTCTATATTAGGGTAATTGAAGTCACCTAGTATGATGGTGTTTGGTGATACATTTATCCCTCTAGTGTTTTCAGGAAGGCCATGTGAGTTTCCTGAGTTTGTGAGGTGGCCTGTAACATGCTACAATTTGCAGAGCAGTCTTGCCTATGGTTAATTGCACCTGGATGGTCTCCGATGCATCGTGCGTTGCCACCAGTCTTGAGGTGTGGGTGTCCTTGATGAATATGGATACCCCCTCCTTTCTTGGTATTGTCCGGATTTTGGGGCGGAGCATGATATGAGGTAAAACCTGATAGCTGGGGTGCTCTCAGGAGCCTTGAACCAGGTTTCTGTCACAGCACAGACATCGATGTTCTCCATACTGAGAAGGGCCTCGAGTGCATTTTGAGATTTAGACTTCTGGCATTGAGCAGCATTACCCTTAGTTTTTCCTTTTTTGTGTTCTAGGGTGGTAGGTTTAGAATTTGAGCCTTGCCTAAAAAGGCACTATGGGGTGGCAAGAGCCTTTGCCAATATCCGGAATCCCAGGGTGACAGGTGCAAGCCGTCCCTGCGAAGCAGCGTGGCTTGTCCAGCATGTCATCCCAGGCAGACAGATACTGGATCCCCTTTGAATGACACCAGTGTTTAAGCCAATTGTTAAAGCTGATCATCTTATCTCTGTATTGTGGCATCATTCTTGGTGAAGGTAGGATACTGCTCAAGGTCAGGGTCATACCTGCCTGGGCTACATAATCAGAGAGCTCCTCGATGTCTCTTTTCATGTAGTCCAAGGAGAGTGCGTCTCAGGTCGTTTACACCAGCGTGGACAATGACTGAGTCATATTTGTACCTGCTGTTGAGAGACCTGAGTGCTTGCGTTATGTGGCGGATTCTAGCGCCCGACAGGCAGCTTACTGTGACCTTCTCCTTACTCAGACTGGTGGGCGGGACATCAGTGTGTCTGACTATGGAGTCACCAATGACTAGTGTGTCTGGCATTTTGTTTGGCCTTAAGGGCTGTGACTGTTTGACACTCTGACTGTGAGGTCTATGTGTTGCGGGTGTTGTGTTCTGAGGTGGTGGTTGTTTGGGTGTCTGCTTTGGTGGCCTCTGCTGTTTTGGTAGATTTTTGATCAGAGCCTCCGAGTATGTCTTTGTGTGTTTATGTGTATGATTTGAGGTTGTAATGGTACTATGTGAGACTGGGTCTATAGTGTGTGTGGTAACCTTCTCCTCCTGACTGGTCTTGCCAGTCCTATGTTGAGAGAGCTCAGCCTCCAGTTTGGCCGTATAGTTGCATCTCTCGCATGTATTTGTGTTTTGTGGGAGGAGGAAAGGGTTGTCTGTGTACATGAGGCAATTGAAACATTGCCTCACTATTCCCAGGTTCACCAGCTGAGCAGGAGAGGACACTAGCAACTGATCCCTCGACATGCTATGGTTTGGGTGATGGCTGTAGTTGGGCATATCTTTTGGGAAGTTACTCTGTTTTTTGGCTGTGGCCTTTCTTTTAGGGCCTTCTGACATCTGGGGCAAGAAAAGACTGAGGATATGACGGTCATGCGCTTTTATACCCTGACGCTCTGATGTCAGGGCTGTGCGCCCATGACCGACGTCAGCCTAATACTTTGGTATTCGGGCCGACCGAGGACAGCGGACTACCCATAAGTAAGGACTGCAGCAATGTGGATCTTCGAACATCTACATTTATGGTAGGTACAAAACTGTACTTTTTTCTGCTCTTCTGCTCTTTAGTAACTTGAACAGAAGCTAGTGTTTGCTGAATTTTGTTATTTGCTAGTAATTACAGGTGTGGGGGTAGCCACATTCTTTGATTTCCTGTCCTTGCCTAGTTAAGTGGTGCATTGTGAAGTATTTTCTGCTTAAAAACCTCAGCTTTGGCCGGCTAACAACTTGGTTATATTCAACTGGACGTATAAGAGAATTTAAGTACCTTTATCTGCACTTTTTAAAAAAAAAAAATATATACGGTATTTAATTTGATTTAAACTGTTTTGAAGGAATTTTAACTGAACTGGCAGTTTCTCTGCTCTTCTGCTCTTTAGTAACTTGAACAGAAGCTAGTGTTTGCTGAATTTTGTTATTTGCTAGTAATTACAGGTGTGGGGGTAGCCACATTCTTTGATTTCCTGTCCTTGCCTAGTTAAGTGGGGCATTGTGAAATATTTTCTGCTTAAAACCTCAGCTTTGGCGGCTAACAACTTGGTTATATTCAACTGGATGTATAAGAGAATTTAAGTACCTTTATCTGCACTTTTAAAAAAAAAAAATATATATATATATATATATATATATATATATATATATATACGGTATTTAATTTGATTTAAACTGTGTTGAAGGAATTTTAACTGAACTGGCAGTTTCTCTGCTCTTCTGCTCTTTAGTAACTTGAACAGAAGCTAGTGTTTGCTGAATTTTGTTATTTGCTAGTAATTACAGGTGTGGGGGTAGCCACATTCTTTGATTTCCTGTCCTTGCCTAGTTAAGTGGTGCATTGTGAAGTATTTTCTGCTTAAAAACCTCAGCTTTGGCCGACTAACAACTTGGTTATATTCAACTGGATGTATAAGAGAATTTAAGTACCTTTATCTGCACTTTTTAAAAAAAAATACGGTATTTAATTTGATTTAAACTGTGTTGAAGGAATTTTAACTGAACTGGCAGTTTTTCTGCTCTTCTGCTCTTTAGTAACTTGAACAGAAGCTAGTGTTTGCTGAATTTTGTTATTTGCTAGTAATTACAGGTGTGGGGGTAGCCACATTCTTTGATTTCCTGTCCTTGCCTAGTTAAGTGGTGCATTGTGAAGTATTTTCTGCTTAAAACCTCAGCTTTGGCGGCTAACAACTTGGTTATATTCAACTGGACGTATAAGAGAATTTAAGTACCTTTATCTGCACTTTAAAAAAAAATATATATATATATATATATATATACGGTATTTAATTTGATTTAAACTGTGTTGAAGGAATTTTAACTGAACTGGCAGTTTTTCTGCTCTTCTGCTCTTTAGTAACTTGAACAGAAGCTAGTGTTTGCTGAATTTTGTTATTTGCTAGTAATTACAGGTGTGGGGGTAGCCACATTCTTTGATTTCCTGTCCTTGCCTAGTTAAGTGGTGCATTGTGAAATATTTTCTGCTTAAAAACCTCAGCTTTGGCGGCTAACAACTTGGTTATATTCAACTGGATGTATAAGAGAATTTAAGTACCTTTATCTGCACTTTTAAAAAAAAAAAAATATATATATATATATATATATATATATATATATATATATTCGGTATTTAATTTGATTTAAACTGTGTTGAAGGAATTTTAACTGAACTGGCAGTTTTTCTGCTCTTCTGCTCTTTAGTAACTTGAACAGAAGCTAGTGTTTGCTGAATTTTGTTATTTGCTAGTAATTACAGGTGTGGGGGTAGCCACATTCTTTGATTTCCTGTCCTTGCCTAGTTAAGTGGTGCATTGTGAAGTATTTTCTGCTTAAAAACCTCAGCTTTGGCGGCTAACAACTTGGTTATATTCAACTGGATGTATAAGAGAATTTAAGTACCTTTATCTGCACTTTTTAAAAAAAAATACGGTATTTAATTTGATTTAAACTGTGTTGAAGGAATTTTAATTGAACTGGCAGTTTTTCTGCTCTTCTGCTCTTTAGTAGCAGACAGAAGCTAGTGTTTGCTGAATTTTGTTATTTGCTAGTAATTACAGGTGTGGGGGTAGCCACATTCTTTGATTTCCTGTCCTTGCCTAGTTAAGTGGTGCATTGTGAAGTATTTTCTGCTTAAAACCTCAGCTTTGGCCGGCTAACAACTTGGTTATATTCAACTGGACGTATAAGAGAATTTAAGTACCTTTATCTGCACTTTTAAAAAAAAAATATATATATATATATATACGGTATTTAATTTGATTTAAACTGTGTTGAAGGAATTTTAACTGAACTGGCAGTTTTTCTGCTCTTCTGCTCTTTAGTAACGAACAGAAGCTAGTGTTTGCTGAATTTTGTTATTTGCTAGTAATTACAGGTGTGGGGGTAGCCACATTCTTTGATTTCCTGTCCTTGCCTAGTTAAGTGGTGCATTGTGAAGTATTTTCTGCTTAAAACCTCAGCTTTGGCGGCTAACAACTTGGTTATATTCAACTGGACGTATAAGAGAATTTAAGTACCTTTATCTGCACTTTAAAAAAAAAAAATACTGTATTTAATTTGATTTAAACTGTGTTGAAGGAATTTTAACTGAACTGGCAGTTTTTCTGCTCTTCTGCTCTTTAGTAACTTGAACAGAAGCTAGTGTTTGCTGAATTTTGTTATTTGCTAGTAATTACAGGTGTGGGGGTAGCCACATTCTTTGATTTCCTGTCCTTGCCTAGTTAAGTGGTGCATTGTGAAGTATTTTCTGCTTAAAAACCTCAGCTTTGGCCGGCTAAACCCTTGGTTATATTCAACTGGACGTATAAGAGAATTTAAGTACCTTTAATCTGCACTTTAAAAAAAAAAAATACTGTATTTAATTTGATTTAAACTGTGTTGAAGGAATTTTAACTGAACTGGCAGTTTTTCTGCTCTTCTGCTCTTTAGTAACTTGAACAGAAGCTAGTGTTTGCTGAATTTTGTTATTTGCTAGTAATTACAGGTGTGGGGGTAGCCAAATTCTTTGATTTCCTGTCTTTGCCTAGTTAAGTGGTGCATTGTGAAGTATTTTCTGCTTAGAAACCTCAGCTTTGGTCGGCTAACAACTTGGTTATATTCAACTGGACGTATAAGAGAATTTAAGTACCTTTATCTGCACTTTTTAAAAAAAAAAAAAATATATATATATATACGGTATTTAATTTGATTTAAACTGTGTTGAAGGAATTTTAACTGAACTGGCAGTTTTTCTGCTCTTCTGCTCTTTAGTAACTTGAACAGAAGCTAGTGTTTGCTGAATTTTGTTATTTGCTAGTAATTACAGGTGTGGGGGTAGCCACATTCTTTGATTTCCTGTCCTTGCCTAGTTAAGTGGTGCATTGTGAAGTATTTTCTGCTTAAAAACCTCAGCTTTGGCCGGCTAACAACTTGGTTATATTCAACTGGACGTATAAGAGAATTTAAGTACCTTTATCTGCACTTTTAAAAAAAAATATACAGTATTTAATTTGATTTAAACTGTGTTGAAGGAATTTTAACTGAACTGGCAGTTTTTCTGCTCTTCTGCTTATTAGTAACTTGAACAGAAGCCAGTGTTTGCTGAATTTTGTTATTTGCTAGTAATTACAGGTGTGGGGGTAGCCACATTCTTTGATTTCCTGTCCTTGCCTAGTTAAGTGGTGCATTGTGAAGTATTTTCTGCTTAAAAACCTCAGCTTTGGCCGGCTAACAACTTGGTTATATTCAACTGGACGTATAAGAGAATTTAAGTACCTTTATCTGCACTTTTAAAAAAAAAAATACTGTATTTAATTTGATTTAAACTGTGTTGAAGGAATTTTAACTGAACTGGCAGTTTTTCTGCTCTTCTGCTCTTTAGTAACTTGAACAGAAGCTAGTGTTTGCTGAATTTTGTTATTTGCTAGTAATTACAGGTGTGGGGGTAGCCACATTCTTTGATTTCCTGTCTTTGCTTAGTTAAGTGGTGCATTGTGAAGTATTTTCTGCTTAGAAACCTCAGCTTTGGCCGGCTAACAACTTGGTTATATTCAACTGGACGTATAAGAGAATTTAAGTACCTTTATCTGCACTTTTTAAAAAAAAATATATATATATATATATATACGGTATTTAATTTGATTTAAACTGTGTTGAAGGAATTTTAACTGAACTGGCAGTTTTTCTGCTCTTCTGCTCTTTAGTAACTTGAACAGAAGCTAGTGTTTGCTGAATTTTGTTATTTGCTAGTAATTACAGGTGTGGGGGTAGCCACATTCTTTGATTTCCTGTCCTTGCCTAGTTAAGTGGTGCATTGTGAAGTATTTTCTGCTTAAAAACCTCAGCTTTGGCCGGCTAACAACTTGGTTATATTCAACTGGACGTATAAGAGAATTTAAGTACCTTTATCTGCACTTTAAAAAAAAAATACGGTATTTAATTTGATTTAAACTGTGTTGAAGGAATTTTAACTGAACTGGCAGTTTTTCTGCTCTTCTGCTCTTTAGTAACTTGAACAGAAGCTAGTGTTTGCTGAATTTTGTTATTTGCTAGTAATTACAGGTGTGGGGGTAGCCACATTCTTTGATTTCCTGTCCTTGCCTAGTTAAGTGGTGCATTGTGAAGTATTTTCTGCTTAAAAACCTCAGCTTTGGCCGGCTAACAACTTGGTTATATTCAACTGGACGTATAAGAGAATTTAAGTACCTTTATCTGCACTTTTAAAAAAAAAATACGGTATTTAATTTGATTTAAACTGTGTTGAAGGAATTTTAACTGAACTGGCAGTTTTTCTGCTCTTCTGCTCTTTAGTAACTTGAACAGAAGCTAGTGTTTGCTGAATTTTGTTATTTGCTAGTAATTACAGGTGTGGGGGTAGCCACATTCTTTGATTTCCTGTCCTTGCCTAGTTAAGTGGTGCATTGTGAAGTATTTTCTGCTTAAAAACCTCAGCTTTGGCGGCTAACAACTTGGTTATATTCAACTGGATGTATAAGAGAATTTAAGTACCTTTATCTGCACTTTTAAAAAAAATATATACAGTATTTAATTTGATTTAAACTGTGTTGAAGGAATTTTAACTGAACTGGCAGTTTTTCTGCTCTTTAGTAACTTGAACAGAAGCCAGTGTTTGCTGAATTTTGTTATTTGCTAGTAATTACAGGTGGGGGGTAGCCACATTCTTTGATTTCCTGTCCTTGCCTAGTTAAGTGGTGCATTGTGAAGTATTTTCTGCTTAAAAACCTCAGCTTTGCCCGCTAACAACTTGGTTATATTCAACTGGACGTATAAGAGAATTTAAGTACCTTTATCTGCACTTTTAAAAAAAATATATATACGGTATTTAATTTGATTTAAACTGTGTTGAAGGAATTTTAACTGAACTGGCAGTTTTTCTGCTCTTCTGCTCTTTAGTAACTTGAACAGAAGCTAGTGTTTGCTGAATTTTGTTATTTGCTAGTAATTACAGGTGTGGGGGTAGCCACATTCTTTGATTTCCTGTCCTTGCCTAGTTAAGTGGTGCATTGTGAAGTATTTTCTGCTTAAAAACCTCAGCTTTGGTCGGCTAACAACTTGGTTATATTCAACTGGACGTATAAGAGAATTTAAGTACCTTTATCTGCACTTTTTAAAAAAATATATATATATATATATATATATATATATATATATATATACGGTATTTAATTTGATTTAAACTGTGTTGAAGGAATTTTAACTGAACTGGCAGTTTTACTGCTCTTCTGCTCTTTAGTAACTTGAACAGAAGCTAGTGTTTGCTGAATTTTGTTATTTGCTAGTAATTACAGGTGTGGGGGTAGCCACATTCTTTGATTTCCTGTCCTTGCCTAGTTAAGTGGTGCATTGTGAAGTATTTTCTGCTTAAAAACCTCAGCTTTGGCCGGCTAACAACTTGGTTATATTCAACTGGACGTATAAGAGAATTTAAGTACCTTTATCTGCACTTTTTAAAAAAAAATATATATATATATATATTTAATTTGATTTAAACTGTGTTGAAGGAATTTTAACTGAACTGGCAGTTTTTCTGCTCTTCTGCTCTTTAGTAACTTGAACAGAAGCTAGTGTTTGCTGAATTTTGTTATTTGCTAGTAATTACAGGTGTGGGGATTGCCACATTCTTTGATTTCCTTTCCTTGCCTAGTTAAGTGGTGCATTGTGAAGTATTTTCTGCTTAAAAACCTCAGCTTTGGCCGGCTAACAACTTGGTTATATTCAACTGGATGTATAAGAGAATTTAAGTACCTTTATCTGCACTTTTAAAAAAAAATATATATATATATATATATATATATATATATATATATATCCGGTATTTAATTTGATTTAAACTGTGTTGAAGGAATTTTAACTGAACTGGCAGTTTTTCTGCTCTTCTGCTCTTTAGTAACTTGAACAGAAGCTAGTGTTTGCTGAATTTTGTTATTTGCTAGTAATTACAGGTGTGGGGGTAGCCACATTCTTTGATTTCCTGTCCTTGCCTAGTTAAGTGGTGCATTGTGAAGTATTTTCTGCTTAAAAACCTCAGCTTTGGCCGGCTAACAACTTGGTTATATTCAACTGGACGTATAAGAGAATTTAAGTACCTTTATCTGCACTTTAAAAAAAAAAAAAAAAAAATATATATATATATATATATATATATATATATATATATATATATATATGCGGTATTTAATTTGATTTAAACTGTGTTGAAGGAATTTTAACTGAACTGGCAGTTTTTCTGCTCTTCTGCTCTTTAGTAACTTGAACAGATGCTAGTGTTTGCTGAATTTTGTTATTTGCTAGTAATTACCGGTGTGGGGGTAGTCACATTCTTTGATTTCCTGTCCTCGCCTAGTTAAGTGATACATTGTGAAGTATTTTCTGCTTAAAAACCTCAGCTTTGGCCGGCTAACAACCTGGTTATATTCAACTGGACGTATAAGAAAATTTAAGTACCTTTATCTGCACTTTTAAAAAAAAATATATATATATATATATATATATATATATATATATATATATATACGGTATTTAATTTGATTTAAACTGTGTTGAAGGAATTTTAACTGAACTGGCAGTTTTTCTGCTCTTCTGCTCTTTAGTAACTTGAACAGAAGCTAGTGTTTGCTGAATTTTGTTATTTGCTAGTAATTACAGGTGTGGGGGTAGCCACATTCTTTGATTTCCTGTCCTTGCCTAGTTAAGTGGTACATTGTGAAGTATTTTCTGCTTAAAAACCTCAGCTTTGGCCGGCTAACAACTTGGTTATATTCAACTGGACGTATAAGAGAATTTAAGTACCTTTATCTGCACTTTAAAAAAAAAAAAATATATATATATATATATATATATATATATATATATATATATATACGGTATTTAATTTGATTTAAACTGTGTTGAAGGAATTTTAACTGAACTGGCAGTTTTTCTGCTCTTCTGCTCTTTAGTAACTTGAACAGAAGCTAGTGTTTGCTGAATTTTGTTATTTGCTAGTAATTACAGGTGTGGGGGTAGCCACATTCTTTGATTTCCTGTCCTTGCCTAGTTAAGTGGTACATTGTGAAGTATTTTCTGCTTAAAAACCTCAGCTTTGGCCGGCTAACAACTTGGTTATATTCAACTGGACGTATAAGAGAATTTAAGTACCTTTATCTGCACTTTAAAAAAAAAATATATATATATATATATATATATATATATATATATATATATATATATATATACGGTATTTAATTTGATTTAAACTGTGTTGAAGGAATTTTAACTGAACTGGCAGTTTTTCTGCTCTTCTGCTCTTTAGTAACTTGAACAGAAGCTAGTGTTTGCTGAATTTTGTTATTTGCTAGTAATTACAGGTGTGGGGGTAGCCACATTCTTTGATTTCCTGTCCTTGCCTAGTTAAGTGGTGCATTGTGAAGTATTTTCTGCTTAAAAACCTCAGCTTTGGCGGCTAACAACTTGGTTATATTCAACTGGACATATAAGAGAATTTAAGTACCTTTATCTGCACTTTTAAAAAAAAAATATATATATATATATATATATATATATATATATATATATATATATATATATATATATATATGGTATTTAATTTGATTTAAACTGTGTTGAAGGAATTTTAACTGAACTGGCAGTTTTTCTGCTCTTCTGCTCTTTAGTAACTTGAACAGAAGCTAGTGTTTGCTGAATTTTGTTATTTGCTAGTAATTACAGGTGTGGGGGTAGCCACATTCTTTGATTTCCTGTCCTTGCCTAGTTAAGTGGTGCATTGTGAAGTATTTTCTGCTTAAAAACCTCAGCTTTGGCCGGCTAACAACTTGGTTATATTCAACTGGACGTATAAGAGAATTTAAGTACCTTTATCTGCACTTTTAAAAAAAAAAATATATATATATATATATATATATATATATATATATATATATACGGTATTTAATTTGATTTAAACTGTGTTGAAGGAATTTTAACTGAACTGGCAGTTTTTCTGCTCTTCTGCTCTTTAGTAACTTGAACAGACGCTAGTGTTTGCTGAATTTTGTTATTTGCTAGTAATTACAGGTGTGGGGGTAGCCAAATTCTTTTATTTCCTGTCCTTGCCTAGTTAAGTGGTGCATTGTGAAGTATTTTCTGCTTAAAACCTCAGGTTTGGCGGCCTAACAACTTGGTGATATTCAACTGGACGTATAAGAGAATTTAAGTACCTTTATCTGCACTTTTAAAAAAATATATATATATATATATATATATATATATATATATATATATATATATATATATACGGTATTTAATTTGATTTAAACTGTGTTGAAGGAATTTTAACTGAACTGGCAGTTTTTCTGCTCTTCTGCTCTTTAGTAACTTGAACAGAAGCTAGTGTTTGCTGAATTTTGTTATTTGCTAGTAATTACAGGTGTGGGGGTAGCCACATTCTTTGATTTCCTGTCCTTGCCTAGTTAAGTGGTGCATTGTGAAGTATTTTCTGCTTAAAAACCTCAGCTTTGGCCGGCTAACAACTTGGTTATATTCAACTGGACGTATAAGAGAATTTAAGTACCTTTATCTGCACTTTAAAAAAAAAATACTGTATTTAATTTGATTTAAACTGTGTTGAAGGAATTTTAACTGAACTGGCAGTTTTTCTGCTCTTCAGTTATTCCCATCCACCCTCCCTGGTTTTGTTTTGGTGTTAATCTTAGTGGCCTTGAAACTGCCCGCCCCTCAGCCTGCCTCTGGGCTCATCTCATTTGCTCACTCAACTGAGTGCAGTGAGATCATATTCTGATTTCAGGCACTCCTACTGTGTACAAAGAGAGCATCTGGGAAGCAGACAAAAAAAAATTAAGCTCATTTCCTGCCTTTCCTGTTAAGTGGTATAGACTATTTGTAGGCTTCCGAGCCCCCAAGCCCTTCTGTGTTTGAGGGAAGCCTTCTAGCTTGTTTTTTTCTTATAACTAGCCAGTTTTCTAGTTTCAGCTCTCAAATCTGTTTCTTTGATCTCAGCACTTGTTCAGATAAAAAAAAAGAAATCTGCTTTTACTTTACTTGTGTTTCTACCTACTTCATTTTACTTTTGCATCATCTTAAAAATACTCAGTTGTATTTATTACTGCTTGGTGTAACTCATTCTAAGCCTTTTGGTTTAAACACTTGGGCTTCGGACCAGTTGTTTTGCACTGGGAGGGTTTGTGGTCTGCACTGTTGTGGCAGAACAGGTAGCTTACATCCTTCTAGGTTGGGAACTGCTGATTGAGGGCTCAGTGTCTGTTATTCTAAAAGTATATTAATTCTGGTTTAAGCACTTGGGCTTTCAGGCCAGTTATTTTACATTAAGAGGGTTTGTGGTCTGCACTCTTGTGGGAGGAGAGGCTGGACTCTGCCCTTCTGAGCTGGGAATTTCTGGTTAAAGGCTTATAGTGCATTTATATCTGAACTGCTTCTTACTGAAGTTGGTGCACCTTGTTTGCTGTGGCTCAGACTGGATTCGGGCCTGCTGGATCTAGCGTTGTTTGTGTAACTTGAGCACTAATCCAGACATTCTCTAAAGTATTCAATTGTATTTATTACTGCTTGGTTGTAACTTGATTAAAGTGTAGCTATCATTCTAAGTCTTTTGGATTAAGCACTTGGGCTTCAGACCAGTTGTTTTACATTAGGAAGGTTTGTGGCAAGCACTGTGGTGGCAGAACAGGTAGCTTTCATCCTTCTAAGTTGGGAACTGCTGATTGAGAGCCCAGTGTCCAAGTGTATTAGTACTGGTTTAGGCACTTGGGCTTCAGGCCAGTTATTTTACATTAAGAAGGTTCGTGGTCTGCACTCTTGTGGGAGAAGAGGCTGGACTCTGCCCTTCTGAGCTGGGAATTTCTGGTTAAAGGTTTATAGCGCCTGAATATTTGAACTGTATCTTACTGAAATTGGTACACCTTGTTTGCTCTAGCATAGACTAGATCCAGGCCTGCTGAATCTAGCTCTGTTTATATGCTTGTTGTTTGTTTGCTTGTTATTTCCCTGGAAGCTAATTCCACCTAATTCGCGGCTTCTCAGTGCTTCTGTGGATCACTAGTGATATCTGCATTGCTTACTGTACTTATTTCCTTGTTTCACTTGAAAGAAAGTTACTGTTTGTCGTTTTTGCATTTAGTTACTTGACACATTGCACTCAAGTTACCTGGCACTTGCTCACTAAAGCAATTATATAAGTCAGCACTAAAAATTAAAAGCACTACACCCTCACTCCCCACTGGCCCTTGTTTTCAATTATTAAGGAATTCCCAATATTATTCTAGCATGTCCAAAGGTCAGTTGTCAATCTCCTCTCCGGTCCAGCTGGTGATTCTGGGAATCTTGAGGCAATGTTATAACTGCCTCATGTACACAGACAACCCTCTCCTCCTCCCACATAACACAAATACTTGCGAGAGATGCAGCTATTTATTTATTTTGCATTTAGTTACTTGTAACACATTGCACTCAAGTTACCTGGCACTTGCTCACTAAAGCAATTATATAAGTCAGCACTAAAAATTAAAAGCACTACACCCTCACTCCCCACTGGCCCTTGTTTTCAATTATTAAGGAATTCCCAATATTATTCTAGCATGTCCAAAGGTCAGTTGTCAATCTCCTCTCCGGTCCAGCTGGTGAATCTGGGAATCTTGAGGCAATGTTATAACTGCCTCATGTACACAGACAACCCTCTCCTCCTCCCACATAACACAAATACTTGCGAGAGATGCAGCTATTTAGCCAAACTGGAGGCTGAGCTCTCCAACTCAGGACTGGCAAGACCAGACAGGAGGAGAAGGCAACTACACACACCACAAAACCAGCCTCACATAATGCTACCACACCACTGAATCAAACACATAAACACACAAAGACATACTCGGAGGCTCTGAGTAAAAATTTACCTAAACAGCAGAGGCCTCCAAAGCAGACACCCAAACAACTGCTACCTCAAGACACCCCACAAGCAACACATAAACCACAAAAGCAGTGTGCAAAGCAGTCACAGCCCTTAAGGCCAAATACAACACCCAACATACTTGTCATAGGTGACTCCATAGTCAGACACACTGACGTCCCACTCACCAGGCTGAACAAGGAGAGGGTCACAGTAAGCTGCCTATCTGGCGCTAGAATCCACCACATAACACAAGCACTCGGGTCACTCCACGGCAAGTACAAATATGACACAGTCGTTGTCCATGCTGGTGTGAACGACCTGAGACGTACCTCCCTGGACTACATGAAAAGAGACATAGAGGAGCTCTCTGATTATGTAGCCCAGGCAGGTATGACCCTAACCCTGAGCAGTATCCTTCCTTCACCAAGAATGATGCCACAATATAGAGACAAGATGATCAGCTTTAACAATTGGCTTAATGTCTGGTGTCATTCAAAGGGGATCCAGTGTCTGTCTGCCTCGGATGACATGCTTGACAAGCCACGCTGCTTCGCAAGGGACGGCTTGCACCGGTCATCCCTGGGATTCCGGATATTGGCTAAGGCTCTTGCCACTCCCATAGTGCCTTTTTTAGGCAAGGCTCAAATTCTAAACCTACCACCCTAGAAAACAAAAATGGAAAGAAACTGAGGATAATGCTGCTCAATGCCAGAAGTCTAAATCTAAAAATGCACGCACTCGAGGCCCTTCTCAGTATGGAGAACATAGATGTCTGTGCTGTAACTGAAACCTGGTTCAAGGCTCCTGAGAGCACCCCGGCACTATTAGGTTTTACCTCATATCATGCGTCCGCCCCAAAACCCAGACCACACCACAAAAGGAGGGGTGTATCCATATTCATAAAGGATACCCACACCTCCAGGTTGGTGGCAACGCACAAGCCGGAAACCATCCAGGTGCAACTAACCATAGGCAAAACTGCTCTACAAATTGTAGCATGCTACAGGCCACCCTCTCAAACTCATGAACCCCACACAGCCTTCCTGAAGACACTGGAGGGTATAAATGTATCTCCAAACACCATCATATTGGGTGACTTCAACTACCCAAATATAGACTGGGAACATTACTCAAGCCCTAACTTTCTAGCCCAACGGTTCCTGGAGTTCATAAATTCAAATGCCATGGAACAGCTAGTCACTGTTCCCACGAGAGGAGAAAATATACTAGATCTCACTATCACAAACATGGGGACAAAATGCTCCACACCGGAAGTATATCCCTCATTGGTGAGATCTGATCATAAACTAATCTCACTGGAAATCCACATCCCGCCCCCACCCCAAACAAAAAAGACCACAGTGAAGAACTTCTCTAAAGCAAACTTCACACTACTCAAGACTGGTGTGGTATCCTTCAAGGCTCCTGAGACAGTGGAAACCACAACCCAAGCTGCGGAAGCCCTTACACATGCCTTCTATGAACACCTCCTGGACTGCATGGATCAGGCAATCCCAAATAAAACCAAGACCCTTTCCACAAAGGGCAAACGTCCAGTCTGGTGGACCCCAGCCATTAACAAACTTTACAATAAGAGGAGAAAGCTATTACATGATAGAACAAAATCCATAAAAGGGAAGTCACCCCTGATCATTATTAGTAAAAAAATACGAGCACTCATAAAATCAACTAAGGCCAATTTTGAGAGACAAATTGCCATGGATTCAAAGGACAATCATAAGGCCTTTTTCAGCTATGTTAGGAACTTGGGTGGAAACTCCCAGATATGCTCAGAATTAGTCCAAAATGATACAAAAATCACTGAACCCGCAGACATTGCCAACATACTGGCAGACAGGTTCAGTGCAAACTTCACCCCCTTCTTCCCCCCCTAAAGGAGAGATAACTATCCCAGCGGAGTGTAGTCTCCCAGACATCTCAAATGCGCAGGTGAAAGCTGCTCTCTCTAAAGCTAAAAACACAGCATCAATGGGACCGGATGGTGTCCCCGGCTGTGTGCTACACGAGCTAAATGAGGAATTAAACCCGCACATAAGGCAGCAGTTTAATCTCAGCCTTACCACAGGATACGTGCCCAAGGAGTGGCGTACGGCAACTGTGGTCCCACTCCACAAAGGCGGTGCCTCTACGGACCCTGGTAATTAACGCCCCATAAGCTTAACAAGTCTAGTCTGCAAAGCTATGGAGAGGATCATAATGGAGCTCATAAACAAAGATATAGGGGACTTGCAGACATTGGACCCGACCCAGTTTGGCCGTCAAGGGAAGATCATGCCTTTTGAACTTGGTTGACTTCTTCGAAACAGTCACCAAGGCCATTGATGAGGGAAAGACAGTCCATACAGCCTACCTTGACCTTGCAAAGGCTTTCGACACAATACCCCACTCGGGTATTGTAGAAAAGCTTACCAGCTTAAATGTAAACCCATATGTCACAAGATGGGTTGCAAACTGGCTTAAGGACAGAACCCACAGGGTTAGAGTTGCTGGCCCTATGTCAGACTCCAAGCCGGTCACAAGTGGTGTCCCACAGGGCTTGGTCCTTGGCCCCCTATTGTTCGGCATCTACTTCTCAGAAGTACAGGCCAACATGGGAGGACTTTGGCTGACAAAGTTTGCAGAAACTGCAAACTGGGCGCCATAGTGGAAAGTGCATCGGACACGGATATCCTTCAGAAGGGACTCACGGAAACAGCTGGTGCCAGAGCCATGGCCTGAAGTTAAACGCCAAAAAATGTATAGCCATACCCTTTTGGAAAAACAAGGTAACCCCAAGCTACCGTATAGGTGGCAATCCACTAAGCACAGAAGAGGTTATCAGGGACCTGGGGACCCAGGTTGACAGTGGCCTTTCTTTTGACACTCACGTTGCTAAAGTGGTTAGAAAGACCTTCTACATTGCCCACCTGATCATGAAGGGATTCACATCCAGATCTAGTGAGGTCATTGTTCCCCTGTACTCTTCACTTATCAGACCAATGATAGAGTACAATGCCCCATTCGGGATGTATCTCGCCTGAAATCTGCAGCAATTGGAGAGACCCCAAAAGTCTTTCACCAAAAGGATAAAGGGACTCCAAAATCTGTCATATGCTGCCAGATTGAAGAAACTCCAGCTCTATTCAGTCGCATACCGTCTGCTCAGAGGTGACATGTGCCTGACATACAAGGCCATGTCCAACCCAGAATTAATGGACATGCTCCACCTCAAAAAATCCAAATCCACCAAAACCACTAGAGCAAGTGACTTAAACCTTAGCACGGATATAAATAGGACGTGCTGGAGGGATAGATTTATCACTCAGAGACTCCCTATGCTGTGGAATAGAGTCCCGGTCCATGCGAGGCAGAGCACCTCGCTGGCTCTGTTCAAGATAAATCTTGACCTGTGGATGGGAGATCGTAGGTTTACCCCGGGAATCATCTCTGTGTCACTGCTGGACAGAGGCACAACAAACTAATGGGTACAGTATTTTTTCATATAAGGGGTGGCATAAGCCACAAAAATTCGGGCTAGGCTTATAAATGCCTTGGGGCAGATAGCCTAGTATAAACCTATGAACCTATAAATATTTTTGGGAAAAAAAACATGTACCAGCCGCTGTTGAGTCTTTAACAGTTAGACAGTTTTTTTAGTTTCATCAAGCCACAGCTGTAAAACGTTGCACAATGCCAGTCTCTTTGGTAACCAAATAGCAGCATGATGCATTTTTTGACTTTTTTAAAATGAGATTCAGATCCAGTCTTGCTGTTTGTTATAGTTTTCCTGCAGTTTCATTTCTGTGTCATCTCATTTCCTTCTCATGCTCCCATTTGCCTTATTTTCATGTTTCCCATGTAGTGTTTTTAAGTTTTGACAACCACAAGGCCTTCTATAGTTATGTAAAGAATCTCCACGGCAATACCCAGATTTTCTCTGAGCTACTGCACAGTGGTACATCCTACACTGAGCCAGCAGATATTGTCAGTATACTGGCCGACTGATTCAATGCTAACTTTACCCCCCTCTCCACCCCCAAAGGACCAATCATAATACCAGTAGATTGCCAGGCACCCAGTATTACTGCTGCACAGGTTAAAACAGCACTGTCCAAAGCCAAAAATACAGCTTCTAGTGGGACCTGACCATATCCCTGATTGTGTTCTACATGAACTACAGAGTGAACTGGCATCTCACCTGTGTGCCCTGTTCAATCACAGCCTCACCCTCAGGCTTTGTCCCTGCCAAATGGCACACTGCCACAGTTATCCCTCTCCACAAAGTAGGAGCGACTACAGAACTTGGGAACTATCGCCCCATTAGCCTGAGTAGTCTGATATGCAAACCTATGGAACACATCATCATGGACCTAATAAACAAGGATGTAGGGAATCTCCAAACTCAGGATCCCACATAGTTTGGTTTTGTGAAGGGTAGATCATACCTGCTCAACTTGTCAAACTTCTTTGAGTCAGTCAACAGAGCTGTGGATGATGGCAAGGTGGTTCAAACAGCCTACCTTGAATCTGACAAGGCGTTTGACACCATTCCCCAATCAGGAATCATGGAAAAACTCACTAAGCTTGGCATCAACCCCTATATTACTGGGTGGGTTGCAAACTGGTTCACAGAACCCACAGTGTGAAAGTAGCTGACTCCAAGTCAGACTGCCCATTAGTCATGAGTGGAGTCCCATAGGGTTCAGTCCTGGTTCCTCTCCTGTTTGGTATCTACTTCTCTGAAGTCCAGGCCAACATGAAGGGACTCTGACAAAGTTCACAGATGATTGCAAGTTGGGAGCTATTATTAACTCTCCAAGTGATGTTGACATCCTACAGAATGGCCTCACTGAGACCAACAACTAATGTCCGAACCATGGCCTTAATCTCAATGCAAAAAAATGTGTTGTCATCCCCTTTGGGAAAAACCCAGTTCCCATGAATTACCAAATTGATGGTAGTCCACTGAACACAGAAGAGACATTATAAGAGATCTGGGAATACAGGTTGACAGCAACCTCTTTTTTGATCACCACATTGCCACTGTGGTCAGAAAGTCCTTGTGTGGCACATGTCACTACTAAGGGTTTTGCATCCAGGAAGAAAGAGCTCATTGTCTCCCTTTACTCTTCCCTCATTAGGCCAATCATAGAGTACAATAACCCATTTGGCATGTACCTGACTAGACACTTGCAACAACTGGAGGCTGCAAAAGTACCTCACAAAGAGGATCCTATGCCTTAAACACTTGTCCTATATGGACAGACTCAAAAAAACTCCAACTATTCTCCGTCTCATATCGCCTATCTAGAGGTGATCCCTGCTTGACTTACAAAGACATGTCTGACTCAGCTCTTAGAAATGCTACATCTAAAGAAATCCCAATCCCTCTGCACCACATGCTCAAGAGTCCTCAACCTCATTACCACAATTAACAGAACATGCTGGAGGGACAGATTCATAACCCAGAGACTGCCCATGTTATGGAACAGACTTCCCATACATGTCAAGCAGAGCACCTTGCTGACCCTCAAGAGGAGTCTTGATGAGTGGATGGGAAACAGAAAATTCACCCCGGGGATAACACCAGTAGCTCTACCCAACAGAGACACTGGGAACTAAGGTCGGGAGGCACTATGCCAAGGTAATCCTATGGCTAGGCTTGTAAAGGCCCCAGGGCCATTAGCCTAGTACACACCTATGAGCCTATGACCATTAAGCAGTTAACCCTGCAAAATCTTTGCCAGATCCTCATTTGCTAGTATTAAAGTGTGTAGTTCACTTGGATTTACTTGGTTAACCAATTGACCCATACAAATATTTTATTTACTTCTATTTCTTTTACAAGTAGTTATACTTTTCCTATGAACTCCAGCACTTGTAACTGCTACTCTTGGTCATTTACTGTACTGTCGTTGTGTTTTCTAGCCCACTTTTAACCATTTTTTTATCATATTTTAATGTACTGCTGGTTTTCTCCCATTCCTCATACTCTACAAAGTTCATCACTAAACATTAGCAGTCCTTCCTTTCCAAAAAACTGTTTTCTCCAATGCAACCCCCACCCCCGCAATTTTAGACATGTTCATTTGAATTTACCTTCCCTTCTTGTATCTTACTGCATTTGATTTACTCTCATCCTCATCTTTCTCAAACACACAAGCATATGTTTAGTAATACAGTCTCCCTTTGCATTCCATTGCAAAGCCAGATTCCTCTTGAAACACTATTAATGTAGTGTATTCACAATAGTGGGTTTAAAGTGTAACCTTGCCTTGAACCAAGTTTAAGTCAAAAGCCTTAACCTACACGTTTTCCAATGGTTTCCTTTTAATGCATCTGAATGTATGATCTAGTGTTGTCTTTTCTGCCCACTTCAACCTGTGAGTTCCTTAGATCCAATAGAATCTGGTTCTGGCTATACCAAAGCTTCACCTCCGCAGCTCCACCTCCTGTCCCACATTGCCTTGCAAGCCTAATACTCCTCCAATGTTGTTTGCCGCTTCAAGTGCCAGACACATCGCTGGCAGCTCCAGTTAAGTGCTCATTGTTAATTATACATCTGAAGTAGTTAACTTCATATGATCATCAACCTGTAGGTTCTGGATCCAATACGGATCTGAGCTGGCAGCTTACTAAGCTAAAGATCCGAGCTCCAAGCTCCTCCCCCTTACCCATACTACACTGCATTCTCCTACCAATCCCCATATCTCGTTTGTCATGGCTTCACCAAAACGGGATTCTTGAGCTCCAAGCAGGTAAAGCGGGCTTGTTAAACTTTTGATCTGTTGTGTCTGTGTTTGTGGGTGTGTATATATAACTAGTTAATCTTTTTTCCCTCTTTAACCTTGGGTTTTTCATACAAAAAAAAAAAAGTAGTAGAAAAGGAAAGTTTTATAACTTTTCACCCACTGTAGGCCTCCCCTTCCTGCCCTTGGCATGTGTGTCTGTGCTTGACCAGTTCGCCTTGTTAGTGTAGGTATATCGGAGTCACAAAAACTGACGTTCTCTAAGTGCACAGAGTGTGGCCATAAGCTGTCGCCGGCCGATGGTCGCACTCTGTGCGTGGTTTGTGTAGGGGTTCCACATCACACCTCAGGCTGCAAGATATGTGCAGCATTCAACCCCCGGGCCCTGCGGGATCGCAGGACCAAGCTGATTCTGACTGGTGGTCTACCAGCAGAATCCACCACCTCTTCTGCTTCATCTTCTTCATGCCACAGCTGTGGCTGTTCAGGCTTCCAGCCCTCCTTCCCTGTCCGGGACTCCCACTTCCAAACAGGGCGAGAGAGATGCCAGGAAGGAGAAACACAAGGAAAAGGAGAGAGAGAGAAAGAGAGACAGGGAAGAGGGGTCGCAAGACACAAGCGGACTCTGATCCGTGCCCCCCCCCCCCGCTAAAGTGATTTCTACTCAAGAGAAATTTGCTAGACCATCTTCATCTTGGTTCCGTTATCCAAGATTCTCCCTAGAGTCGGAGGAGGAGGCTCGGCCCACTTCGAGGTAATCCTCGCATCGGCCCTCCTGGCCGGTGTCGGTGGTGTCTTCAAGATCCACAAAGGGCCTCTGTGAAGCTGACATGGACCGGATGATAAGGTTCCTGCAAACACAGTTGCGGATTGGAGTATTGCTGCCCCCCCCCCCCCTCCAGCCAGAGCGGGGAGTTCATCGACAAAGTTTGCCCCGATAGCTCCTTCTCCAATCCACCCTCTGGTTTCGGAGTCCCTGGATCCGAGGAGCCCCGGAGTCAGGGGGTCGGCGCTGATGGTTCCTCCAACCTCGATGCCGGCCATGCCCTTGAGTCTGTTAGATCCCTTGTCGGATCTGAGCTCTCGGAGCCAAGATCTGTGTGTCGGATCCGAGGTGATGAGTGTGTCATCAGCCCCGTTTTGGTCGGGGCATACCATTCCTCTGGGTCTGACTGTTCCGGCCTCTGCTCTGATTCCCTCATCGGATCTGAGGGGCATGGCTACCTACCCCATAGTTTCAGGGAAGCCGGCTCCCCTTCGGCCTTCGTTGTGGAGAGGATACTCTCTGGAGGATCAAGACCCCTCACTCTTTCCTCTGAGTCCACCCCTGCTCCCTTGCAGCTGAGTTTGTCTTCCATCATCCAGTCCTCCCAGGGACAGCCTGTGTCTGATTATGCCGCAGACGGTACCCCTTGAGGAATATGAGGCTGTTTGTGAGCCCTCCCAGGAGAGCCCTCCGAGGAGGCCCCTCTCAAATGCCAGTGCATGAGGAGGAGGCACATGGACTCCTCCGAGTCCCTCACTGAAGATACCGACTTGGAGGAAGGGAAAGGTTCCCCCAGATCGCCCCCCGAAGACATCACCTACTGAGACCTAATGGAAATTCTTCGCCAGAGGGGTGGGCTGGTCCACCCAAAAGCCTTTGTCTGACAAGTCGGTATTTCTGGAGGCATTCAACGCAGGCCCATCTACCTCTTGGGTGCCCCCCCGGCTGACCCTCTGGTGGACCTCATTACCACCAGAGCTTGGAAGGAACCAGACACTGTAGAGCCAATACCCAGATGGCCAGATAAAGTATTGAGCCCTCCTGCTCACAAGCCCACTTGGAGTAAGGGTTCCCCAGTTGAAGCCATGGTGGTGGCGGTAGCCACCAAAAAGGAACTGGCCCAGGAAAGTTCCTCGGTCCATCCTCCGGACCAGGAGTCTAGGGCGATGGATCGTCTTGGAAGGTGGATGTTTACTTCAGCTACCTTTGCTATAAGGATGCTGAATTACGTAGCCCACGTAATTAAACTTCAGTGCGACCTTGTGAAAGAGTAAGCAACGTCTCCCCTGGAGTTCATTTCGGCTGAGGACATTCTCTGCTCGTATGGCCACTCTCAAGTCAGTTTCAAATACGTCCATGCGTTTACTCTCTCCTGCCACCGAGGGAGCCGCTAGGGCGGCTGGGTCCGGTATTGCCATGAGGCATCATGCCTGGCTCCGGCTTTGCGATTTTTTTGGAACCTTTAAAGGTGTCATTCGCAAATGCCCCTTTTTGACAGTTCGACCCTGTTCGGGAAGACCGTTCGAGATACGCTAGTCCAGAGTGAGAAGGATGGGAAAACGCTGTCGGCCATTGGGATCTGCTTCTCCAACCCTCAAAGGTCCTTCTCCAGGAACCAGCGAGGGCAGAAGAAGCTGTGGTTCCGGAAGTCTCAGCAGTCCCGGAATGCTCTGGACGACTCCTCCCCTAGAGGCAGAGGGGGGACAAGGTGGACGCCGGCCCAGAGGCAGAGGGGGGCCGAAGAACTTTGGGTCTAAGGAACCTTTTTTCCGACCGACCCGTGCAGCAGCCCTGAGGGGTTGCTCGACTGCTTCTCTCTGTAGGCAGTCAGGGGACGTTTTTCGAGGCACCTAGCCCAGTGGGAGTCCATAACATCAGATCACTGGGTGCTTCGAATAATATCCAGAGCCTGTTCTATTCCTTCCATAAACAGTCCCCTATCCACAAGGCGCCTCCCAGATGTCCCACCTGCTCAAAGGGAGGCAGCAGCTTTGGAAATTGAAAAGCTGCTAGATAAAAGAGCGATCCAGCCAGTGCCCCCAGACCAGTCTGGATCAGGCATCTATTCCAGGTTATTTTTGGTGCCAAAAAAGACTGGGGACTTGAGGCCGATCTGCGACCTATCCACGATGAACCTGTCCCTTGCCAAGGAGAAGTTCCGGATGGTCACATTACAGTCCATCCTGCCGTTCTTGCAGGAGGAAGACTAGATGTGCTTAGTAGACCTCAAGGATGTGTATTACCATATCCTGATGGACAGGCAATCCAGGAGGTTCCTCTGCTTTTGGCTGGGAGCCAGTCATTACCAGTTCAGGGTCCTACCCTTCGGTCTCACCACAGCTCCCAGGGTGTTTATCAAGGTCATGGCAGTTGTAGCGGCCCACCTGAGGCATCAGGGCATTCAGTTCTTCTGTACCTGGATGACTGGCTCCTCACCACACCCACCAGGCATCAACTTATGCTAGCTAGAAACTTCTTTCTTCAGTTGTTGAATTGGCTGGGTATCACAATAAACCTCAAGAAGTCTTCTCTTCAACCTGTTCAGATTCTGTACTTCATAGGGGCAAGAATAGATTATCTTCAGGCCCGGATATTTTTGACCCCAGACAGACTTCGGGGCCTGGCCCTTCATGTCTTCGCGCTTCTTCAGACTCTTGCAGTTCTGAGAGCCCTAGGGTCCATGGCAGCAACTATAAATCAGATCCCTTGTGCAAGTCTGCATACGAGAGTGCTACAGTGGACATCACAAGTTCATTGGTCTCTATTATAGCAGTCAGTAGACTTTCCGATCCCTTTAAGCAAAGTATGCAAAGCTTCTCATGTGGTGGCTTCAATCCCAGGATCTGTGAGAAGGACGCCCCTTGTTATGCCTACACCCCAAGCCACAGTGACCATGCACGCCTCCCACTTAGGGGGGGGGGGCATTGCTTGGGCAGGACTGTCCAAGGCATGTGGACCCCAAGCGAGACCGTTGTGCATATCAGTGTTCTAGAGATGAGAGCAGACTTTTTAGCGTTGCAGGCCCTTCATACCTTTCTTCTTCTGGGAACTGTTGCGATCCAGTCAGACAATATGTCAGTGGTCTGATACATCAACAAACAGGGGGGAGCCAGGTGCTATCCACTTTGTCGAGAGGCCATGAGAGTGTGGGAATGGACGATCTCCACCAACTGTTTTCTGATAGCAACGCACATCCAGGGTCGGTCCAACATTTTGGCAGACATATTGAGCAGGACTATCCTTTTGCTTTATGAGTGGTCTGTGAACCCTTATGTAGCGGAACAGATTTTTGCATCGCTGTCCAACGCGAAGTGCAGCCAGTTTTTCGCTCTGATTCCCTCAACAGGGGAGGTCCCCAGAGACACTCTTGTCCATGCTTGGCCACCTGATCTTCTTTGTGTATCCCCCGCTTCCTCTCATGACAAAATTCTAACAGAAAGCTCGTCGGTTGGGGAGCAGGGTTTTCCTCATAGCCCCAATCTGGCCTCGTCAAGTTTGGTTTCGTTGCCTACGATCTCATCTAGCTTCACCCTGGATACTGGATCCCATTTCGGATCTCATTCATCATCACTTGGGAATTCCTCCTCTGAATCTGGACAGCCTCAAGCTCACAGCTTAGTTGCTCCAGTTCCATTAGTTGCCAGGACTCCCGGTACCTCTTCTCCAGTTAAGTCCATTCTGGTAGCGGCACACAAGTCCTCTACCAGGAATGTGTACAGTAGTAAATGGAAACTTTTTTTCCATGTTGGCTTGTCAGGGAAATTTGGATCCTTTTACCATTCCAGTTCCAGCGGTGTTAAACGTTTTAGTCTCACATTTTCCAGCCCGGAGCCAGCTCTTCCACAGTGAAAGTCCAGCTGGCAGCTATATCCCATTTTCATGTAGGGGAAAATTCAGGTTCTCTAGCTGCTGCCAGAATTTGCAAGACCTTTATCAAAGGTACTTTTCTACTGAGACCTCCTACCATATGCTTTTCCCCTTCATGGGATTTGACCTTAGTTCTTCAGGCCTTAGTTGCACTTTCTTTCAAGCCCGCAGCATCAGTTGACTTGAAATTCTTGTCGTGGAAGACCGCCTTCCTGGTAGCTATCACTTCAGCCAGGAGAGTATCGGAGCTTCAAGCCCCATGTATGAAACCCCCATACCTAGTTTTTCTTAAGGATAGGGTGTCTCTCAGGACTAACCCGTCTTTTCTTCCTAAAGTTGCTTCGGAGTCAAACATTAATCAGTCTATTAATCTGCCTGTATTTTTCCCTACTTTTTAAATAAAGGGGAACACAAACCTCCTTTGCTGGATGTTCACAGGCAGTTACATTTTTACTTAAATAGGTGTAAATCAACGGCTTACTTCTCAGAACAGTACCAATAAAACTCAAAAAAAGAAGTAATGAGGAGAAAGTAAAATATATTCCACCAAATGAACGCTTTATTAATAAATCCGCGTTTTCGTCTGTATATAGACTTCATCAGATTAAACACTAGTTACATACCCAATACATACTTTTATACACATTTGAAAATTCACAAACCAATCCTCACTAACCATAGTTACAAATTAACAAATCAGATGTTTCTTAAAATTACTTTATGTCTCATTAATATATATCACCTCTTAAAACCATAAAGCAATTTAATTTATATAAATACTATTAAAATCCAGATAGTGTTGTCTAAAGTTATTATTATTTAGTTCTTACATGACTTGGAATTAAAAACATATTATATTTATTTAAAAAATACATTTGAAAGAACATTAATTAAAATGAGTGAGATTTCTTTGAACACAATTTAGCACCATCTGCTGGCCATTTTGAGAAATGAAAACATATAGTTATGTTCTAGCTGCCCTTAGTTTTAACAATGGTAGGATGGAAATGTACTCATTCAAGCCAGGGGTCCTATTGGCTTCTAAGGCTACTTGCCACCATAATTCTTTGTAGCCTATGGTCTCTTCCCATGGACCCCCCCTAATGTCCTCCTTTACTTGGTCCAAAATAAAAAAGTAAAATTGATATTCTTTACAAGTCTTGCTGTGCCTAAAAAGTGCATTTGTTTCCTTACATTTTTTGACATCATACATGTGTTCATAGATCCTCTTTTTCAGGGATCTCTCAGTTTTACCTACGTAAAACGAAGTACACTTTTTACAAATTACCAAGTAAATCAGACCTTTAGAATCACAATTAAAGTACCCTTTGCTATACAGCCACAGTTCCCTACTCTCCAAATATACTTTCTCAAGATTTATTACAAATTCACATTGTTTGCACTTACCACATTTAAATGTCCCCACTTTACATGAGACAGCCCTATCCCCAGTTTTTCTTTCATTCCCATTTTCCAATAAGTTTTTAATATTCATGGGATTCTTAAACACAATTTTTGGGTTTGAATCAGCTAGTCCTTCTAGATCTGTGAGAGTTTTAAATTTCTCCCATTCCTTTAAAAAAAGTACCTTTACTTTCTTGTTTAGGTTATTATATTCTAAAACTAGTGATTGTTCGTATTTGTCATTACCCTTTTTCATATTTATTATATCATTACTTGTGTTTTCACTTTCACCTAGAATGGGCTTGAATCTTCCACTTCTTGCCTTAGTTACTTCTATTCTAAGTTCATTAACAAACTCTTTGGGGTATCGTCTATCTATAAACATCATCTCCAATTTATCACATTCAATATTAAAATCTTTGTCCAAGCTTGTCATCCTGGATCCCCTGACAAATTGTCCCTTCACGAGGTTCTTTTTGCAATAAATGGGATGCGCACTTTCAAAATGGAGAAATGAGTTGACATATGTGTCTTTCCTATATACCTTTGTCACAAAAGCCCCAGGAATGTGTACAGTAGTAAATGGAAACTTTTTTCCATGTTGGCTTGTCAGAGAAATTTGGATCCTTTTACCATTCCAGTTCCAGCGGTGTTAAACTTTTTGTCTCATATTTTCCAGCCCGGAGCCAGCTCTTCCACAGTGAAAGTCCAGCTGGCAGCTATATCCCATTTTCATGTAGGGGAAAATTCAGGTTCTCTAGCTGCTGCCAGAATTTGCAATACCTTTATCAAAGGTACTTTTCTACTGAGACCTCCTACCATATGCTTTTCCCCTTCATGGGATTTGACCTTAGTTCTTCAGGCCTTAGTTGCACTTTCTTTCAAGCCCGCAGCATCAGTTGACTTGAAATTCTTGTCGTGGAAGACCGCCTTCCTGGTAGCTATCACTTCAGCCAGGAGAGTATCGGAGCTTCAAGCCCCATGTATGAAACCCCCATACCTAGTTTTTCTTAAGGATAGGGTGTCTCTCAGGACTAACCCGTCTTTTCTTCCTAAAGTTGCTTCGGAGTCAAACATTAATCAGTCTATTAATCTGCCTGTATTTTTCCCTACTTTTTAAATAAAGGGGAACACAAACCTCCTTTGCTGGATGTTCACAGGCAGTTACGTTTTTACTTAAATAGGTCCAAACCTTTCCGTAAATCTGATCAGCTTTTTGTTTCCTTTGCTAAACCCTTTTTAGGAAAACCGGTTTTGAAGGTGACTCTTGTTAAATGGATTTCGCTTTGTATTTTACAAGCATATAAAGAGCTTGGATTACAAGAACCAGAAGTGGTTCACGCTCATTCTACCTGTTCTGTGGCTACTTCTGCTGCATTCTGGTCTACAGTTTCCCTGGATGACATTTGTTCAGCAGCTACCTGGGCTTCCTCTCACTTTTATTACTCGTTATAAGCTGGATATGGTGTCTAGAGGGAAGGGCTTCTTTTGGGTCTGCAGTGCTCTGGAATATCCTTCCTTAAGGGCCTCCCAAGATTACTGGTAGCTGGGGGACTCTGTCCCACAGGTTGATGATCAAATGAAGTTAACTACTTCAGATAAAGTAGTTATGTACTCACCATAACGTTCCAGCTGAGTAGTTAGACTTCATTTGTCCGCAACCTTCCCTTCCTCCTTCCCCCTGACCTTGGTGCTTTTTCTGCTTTTGGGCTCGATGTCCTGAGTCTGACGAGCCTGTTTTGTGTTCGGGTTAGGTTTTTGGTATCTTAGGTTGTTGTGTGTCACGCAGTGGGTGGGAAACTCGATCTGAGGATTGGAAGGAGGTTGCAGTGTAGTATGGGTAAGGGGGAGGAGCTTTGGAGCTTGGATCTTTAGCTTGGTAAGTTGCCGGCTTGGATCCGTATTGGATCCAGAACCCACAGGTTGTATTGCTCAGGCTCTGGATTGCATTGCATAAGTGGAAATTCCTTAAGATTCCAAGAGTAGGACAAGTTATTTCTTACACTTATTTCACTGAACTGCACTTCTGAAACCCTTATAATTGTGCTATACAGTTGATCTACTACATTTTGCACTGTTATAAAGCTTTTTTATTGTTTCACTGCATTTATGTACTGTTTTATACTGTTTTAACATTACTTAGTTGTAAACTGCTTTTTCATACTGAGAGTTGTATTTTCTGTTTGTGAGTGCTCTATCCAAGCTTTTCTGTGCATTTCTGATTGTTTACAGTTAAAAGCATTCTCGAGTCTGCTCCTTGATCTGTTTAAAACTTTCATTTAGTGGCTACAGCTAGGAACTGTCATTTTTCTCACCCACCCTCCCTAGTGTTGTGTGTTCTTATACTTGGTGGCTTTGCAGTTGCCCGCCCGTACTGTACATTTGATGTGAGACACTCCTCCCAGTCTAGTGTCATTAGTTCACGCAGTCTAATAGAGAACATTTGTGAAGGCCAGCCCACTCAGATTCTTAACGTTGAATTAACTTCTGTTCCAGCTTTCTCCATTTCCACTTTACTGGAAAAAAAAATTCTAAGCTTGCTTCCCTCTGGCAGGTCTTGTCCAGATACTGATTTGCTGTGTCCACGACTGTTTGTGAGCTCCTAAGCCCCCCCCACCCACTTAATTGGGGTTAAACTATTCCTGGCGCCATAAAGTCTGTTCTGCAAAATTTCCCTTGCAACTAGCCAGCTTTTTCGTTTTAGCACTCATCTGTTTCTTTGAGCTCAGCACTTGTTCAGAGCTCATTGTAAGCACTAAATAAGTTACAAATTACTACAACACTCAAATTTCCTCACTTGTCTATAGGAAACAGTTTTTAGTACTTAATAAATAAGCACCTATTCAGGCATGTCTAAAGGTCAGCTCCTGGTGTTTTCTCCTGTCTACCTGATGAATCTGGGCATCTTGGGACAATGCAGCAATTGCCTCATGTACGCAGCCAACCCTCTTCTCCTACCACCCAACACTACGACCTGTGAGAAATGCACTTGTACAGCCAAACTGGAAGCAAAGCTCTCTTCACCAAAGACTGGCCTAGACAGTCAAGAAGAGAAGGTAAACACTTGCACCGCACCGCACTCATCACATAGTTCCTCAAAACCTACACCACCAAAACACACACCTACATTCGCGGAGGCTCTCAGTACAAATCTGCCCAAACAACAGAGACCTCCAAAGCAGAAATGCAAGCAACCTCCACCCCCCAACACAACCCAAATGACGCACAGTCCACATACTCAGTGTGCCACTCAACTACAGCCCATAAGGCATAACGTACCCACCACTCTAGTCATAGGTGACTATAGTCAGGCACACTGATGTTCCACTCACCAGGCTAAACAAGGAAAAAGTTACTGTCAGCTACCTGTCAGGTGCCAGGATCCGCCACATAATGCACTCACTCAGGTCACTCCACAACAAGTACAGATATGACTCTATCATTGTCCATGTTGCTGTGAATGACCTGAGGACGTACCTCCCTGGACTACATGAAAAGAGACATGGAGGAGCTCTCCAATCTTGTAGCCCAGGCCGGTATGACCCTAGCCCTGAGTAGCATCCTGCCATCACCCAGAATGACACCACAGTACAAGGACAAAATGATTGACTTTAACAATTGGCTACACTTCTGGTGTCATTCTAAGGGAATCCAGTATCTGTCTGCCTGGGATGACATGATTGACAGACCACGCTGCTTTGCCAGAGATGGCCTGCACCTGTCACCCTTGGGATTCCGGATACTGGCAAATGCTCTTGCCATCCCTATAGTGCCTCTTTTAGGCAAGGTTCAAATGACATATTCACCACTAACAGGTACAAGCAAGCAAAATCTTAGGGTAATGCTACTCAATGCTAGAAGTCTAAACCTCAAAATGCACTCACTCGAGGCACTCCTTAAAATGGAGAACATTGACATCTGTGCAGTGACAGAGACCTGGTTCAAAGCTCCAGAGAGCACCCCTGCATTAACAGGCTATAATTCATACCACACCTTTCGGCCACCAAACCTGGACTGAAACACTAAAGGTGGAGGCGTGTCCATATTCATTAAGGTTACCCACACCTCCAAGCTAGTTGCTCAGCATAATGCATCCGAGATTATTCAAGTTCAACTAACTCTGGGCAAAACCGCAATCCAGTTTGCAGCTTGCTACAGACCCCCACCATGCCCCAGGATTCCCACTCCTCTTTTCTTGATACACTGGAAAATATTAAGGTACAACCCAACACTCTAATAATGGGTGATTTCAACTACCCTACCATTAACTGGGAAAACTACTCATGTACCAACTCTTTTGCTCAACGTTTTCTGGAAATCATCAATTCCAATGCTTTGGATCAACTTATCCACACCCCCACCAGGGGCAGCAATATCCTAGACCTGGTCATCACCAACATGGGTGACCAGTGTTCCACACCAGAGGTCAACTCCTCGTTGGTCAGATCCGACCACAAGCTAATCACCCTAGACATCCACATCCCGCTCCCACCCCCCATTAGGAAAACAACCATAAAAAATTTCTCCAAAGCCAACTTCACGCTTCTTAAGACAGAAGTGGCAAACTTCACGACACCCATGCAGATGGACAATAGAGGTACGACTGCTGAATCCTACACAAATGCACTTTATAAGCACTTACACGAGTGCATGGCTCATGCTATCCCTAACAGAACCGAGATGGTATCCTCCAAAAAAACGAAGCCAATCTGGTGGTCTTCTGCCAGAAACAAACTCTACCACGGAAGAAAGAAACTGTTGCAAAAAAGAGTAAAATCCCATGATTGGAGGAACTCCATGGTCAGCCTCAGTAAGAAGCTGCGATCCCTCATAAAATCCTCCAAAGCTAGTTATGAAAACAAAATTGCCACTGATTCTAAAGACAACCACAAAGCATTCTACAGCTGTGTCAAGAATCTCAGTGGCAACACTCAGATCTGCTCTGAGTTACAGCCCAGTGACACTAAGTATACAGAACCAACTGATATTGCTAACATCCTGGCAGATAGGTTCAGTGCTAACTTTACCCCCTTCTCACCCCCTAAAGGGCCCATCTTTATACCAGAAGAATGCTAAGTTCCTGTAATCACGGCTGCACAGGTAAAAACCTTGCTCTCCAAAGCCAAGAACACAACATCCATGGGACCTGACAACATCCCAGGCTGCCTTCTACACAAACTACAGATTGAATTGGCACCCCACCTAAGTACCATGTTCAATCATAACCTCATCTCCGGCTTTGTGCCCATTGAATGGCGCTCCACAACAGATGTTCGTGTTACACTGCTGCAGTCATTACACTTGGGTTATCCTGCTGTAAGGCAGTCCCGCCGTCGGCCAGAGTTCCAAAGTCTTGGTCCGGCGTCGGTTGCTGTCGCTTCTTCCCTGATGTCAGTGCGCCAGGGGTATATAAGATGCAGCCGACGCCATTTTCTTCAGTTTTTCTTGCCCCAGATGTCAGGTGCCTCCCAAATAGGTAGGCAATACACATTGCTAATAAAACATACATAAAAAATAAAAACAATACCTTCAGTTACAAGCAGATATACCACATAGATTGTATAGGGTAGAAAGGTATAGATAAGTCCCAGCTAAGAAAAAGGGGATGGAGGGAGGGTAACCTGGACTGCAGCAGTGAATACACTCGAACATCTACATTTATGGTAGGTACAAAACTGTACTATGTTCATCGTGTTTCACTGCTGCAGTCATTACACTTGGGTTGAATCCCAAAGCTGAGGTTGGGTGGCTGGGTCTATAAAGGATTTGGGGTGGCTATGAGGCCCTGCAGCACTGCAGTGGCAAAGCCAGCTCTGGATTTAGAGTAAAGAGGCAAGTGGTAATGCTTGGTAAAGGTGTGCACTGAACTCCAAGTTGCAGCTTCCAAAATATCCTTGGTAGGTACTCCTCTAAGGTAGGCAGTTGAAGTGGCTGTTGCCCTGGTGGAATGTGGCCTAATGTTGCTAGGTACAGTTTTTTCATGCTGTGTGTAGCAGAAACAGATACAGTGTCCTATCCACTTTGAAATGGGTCTGTTTTGAAATAGCCTTTCCCTGTGATCCTGCAGCATATGCAACAAACAATTGCACAGTTTTCCTGAAAGTTTTTGTTATGTCTAAGTAGAAGCGTAACTGCCTGTGTATGTCCAATGAGTGCAGAAGTCTCTCCCCTTTATTCTGGGGATTTGGATAAAATGTGGCAAGTGAATAGTTTGATTAAGAGCCACACTGGATACCACCTTTGTCATAAATTAATTGTCAATGCAGTAGGAAACACCTGGATCCCCCAGAGGAGTCTCTCATTGAGGACTCTGACCTCATTGAAGGGGAACGGTTCCCCAAATTCCCCCTCCATGAGGATGCCTCCTTTAGCAATTTGCTGGAATTAATGAGAGAATGGAGGGTGGCTAGACTTCTTAAATCCTTTCCGTGGAGGAGTCGGTCATCTTCAAATTTGTCAATTCTGGCACATCCACGTTGGAGGTAGTTAGACTTTTGGATGCCCTGGTTTACCTTTTGTCCCAGAGAACTTGGAGAAAGCCCAATTTAGTGTAGCTGATTCCCTGCCCCCCCAGTACAGGTTCTTCTATAGATACTACTGTCATTGCTGCATCCATAAACCGAGATATCAGAAGAGACCACATTGGATGTTCTTCGTGTTTCACTGCTGCAGTCATTACATTTGGGTAATCCTGCTGGCAGATTGCTCTCAGCCGGCCTGAATTCCAAAGTCCTGGGTCCTGCGTCGGCTGCTGTCGCCCCTTCCCTGACATCAGGTCATCAGGGGTATAAAAGAAGCAGCCAACGCCATTTACTTCAGTCTTTCTTGCCGCGCGGTGCCAGAAGCAGTTCGCAAGTGCCGGTCAGCTGACTCCTGAGATTTTCGTGTTCTAGTTTCAGATCCAAAGTCTTCTATAAAGCTAAGTACCCTGTTGGGGAAACTTTTTTCTTGCTCCAGACCGATGTCAGAAAAAGTTAATAATTGTATTTCTTGTGGGAAGCAAATACCTCATAAGGACTTTAATTCTTGCTGTATTCCTTACCTAGGCCCTGACCAACGTTTCAGGTTGTCAGTTTTGTGCTAGATTTAACCAACGCACTGTTAAGCGTCGGTATGATTTTGCATTAAACTATTTTGGATGCAGGTCTAACTATCCAGAAATGTCGTTAGATAGCCATCCGACTACCGGAGTTCACAAAAAACGCAAAGAAAAAGATAGACAACCAAGGCCCAAAACCGACGAAGCTTCTCCTAAGCCAGTCGCCGGTTCTAAGTGAGGTACTTTCGCAGCCCCTGATGTCCGCTACCTTAGAGTCGCAGGCCGCTACTGACTCCCACGTGGAGTTGACTATGCTGCTGAAAACTCAAGGTATTGGAGCTTCGGACGCTATTCCTTCAGATGGGTCCGGAGCCGCTGAGCAGGCACCGGCTTTTGAGGGTGTTTTCAGACCTAAACATCTGTACATTAAACCGACTTCAAAGGCAAAGAAACTGTAGAGCTATGTGGACAGGCCTCCATGCCCAAAACGCAGATGCTCAAAATGGCCGAAGACTTGATTACCTTGATCAGGGGTTCCCATCCCCCTCCTGATAAGAGGCCTAGGCAAGAGATTGACTATGAATCTTCAGATCAGGTTTCCATTTCTTCCGATTCCTCTTCTGATCAGGAATATTCTCTTCTCCCCTATGAGGACTCTGATGAGAATCTATACCTTCAGCTTCTCCTCCTGAGGACTATTCTTTTGGGGGAACCTTACTTACCATGAGGGAGCATTTCCACTGGGAGAGCCAAGATTTTTCAGAATCTAAAAAGAGGCTCGGGGATTTCCTTTTACTACCTCAACACAAGCGACTAGCCATCCCACCTGTGTTAGACATTGTAGATGATGTGTTTTCGGAGTCTAGCCTTACCCCTGACTCCTTACCTCCAGCTCCTGTTAAGCCTGACAGATATTACAGGGTTCCTGACTCTCATAAATTCCTTTTTAAAAACCCTGCTGCAGTCCCAGAAACTATTTCTCAGGGTCCCAAAGGAGTTGAGGCTTCCGCTGGAAAAAAACTCTACCCCCTCTGACAGAGATTCTAGGGCACTGGATAGATGGGGAAAAAGGTTTACACATCTGCTACCTTGGCTATAAGGGCCTTAAACTGTCAGTTTCATATGCTCAAATATCAGCAACATGTCATGACATTGCTTAAACAGAAAATGTTAAACTCTGAATGTGCAGAAAACAAGGAAATGCAGGATTTATTGCATGCAGCTGGACAAGTTGGAAAGCGTACTTTTCAATGTGGTTTTGATTCTTTAGAGGCCTTCTGCAGGGCCGCAGTTACACGTTCTGTAATTAGGAGGCATGCTTGGTTAAAGGAACAAAATCTGCCTGATCATGTTACAGTTAAATTATTAGATGCACCTTTACAGCATGATACTTTGTTTGGTGTTAAGGCAGAAGAGGTGTTAAAGAAAATGGAGGACAAAGCTAAATCTATGCAAACGGTCAAAGAGTTTTTACAAGTACAGCCACCTAGGTTTAGTAGTCACTGGCCAACTAAGAATTGGTCCTTTCCTGTGTCAGACAGACCTCAAAGGGGCAGATCCAGACGCCCTAGAGGCAGATCCCAGGCGCAAGGTTCATTCCGCTCAAAGCAATGGGGGGCTTCTACTTCCAAAGTTGCAGAAGACAAATCACAACCATACAGGAAACAGTCCCAATGACTTCCCCCTGCCTGCACCAAGCACTTATCTCCTGGTAGCACCCTCAGGGGGAAAATTAGCACTTTTTTCTCAAAATTGGCACATTATAATCCAGGACAAGTGGGTCCTAAATATCGTGTCACAAGGCTACAAGTTCCATTTCCATACCTTGCCAAAGGCAAATGGTTAGCCAGATCTGCCAAAAAAATCAATGGGCAGAGGCACAAAAACAAGTCTCATCCCTCATGGACACGAGGGCCATTCAACAAGTACCAGAGCAAGAGCAGGGACAAGGATTTTACTCAAGACTGTTCTTGGTACCCAGAAAGGACAAGGCTTGGAGGCCAATACTGGATCTGTCTATTTTGAACACATTCCTGGATATACCAAAATTCAAGATGTTGACTTTGCATCAGCTTCTGCCCATGCTGGGCAAGAATGCTTGACTAGTGACTTTAGACCTAAAAGAGGCGTACCTGCATGTCCCAGTCAGACAAATATGCAGAAGATACCTCAGATTCAAGGCTGGCTCAATGCATTACCAGTTCTCTGCACTGCTCTTTGGCTTATCTACTGCGCCCAGGGTCTTTACAAAGTGCCTGGCACCAGTAATTGCATTCTGCAGACAAAGAGGAATGCAAATATATCCTTACTTGGATGACTGTCTAATTCAAGCAGAGAACAAGGACATTCTTCTACAGCATCTGGCGTTTGTGAAAAGACTTCTAACATGCCTAGGGTACACAGTCAACGAAAATAAATCAAAACTAGTACCCTCTCAAGAGATAATATTCCTGGGTGCAAGCTTAAATACAACTGCCCAGATGGCTTATCTCATGCCAGACAAACAAAGGCAATTGACTATCTATTTCAAAATGTTGGCAACAAAGGCGCAGTTATCTGCAAGAAAAATTCTGCAGGCTTTGGGCTTCATGGCATCCTGCATCCTACTAATTCCATATGCAAGACTGCATATGAGGAAACTTCAATGGTACCTAAAAAGTGTTTGGACTCAACATTGCCACAGCCTGGAAACTATGATTACTGTCATTCCCTGCCTGCAACAGGAGTTTCGATGGTGGGCAAAGGCTTGTCACCAAAACAAGGGACAGTCATTCACATTACCCCCAGCCAGGCAAACACCAACAATGGATGCATCAGATTATGCCTGGGGGGGGGCGCACATGGCAGGAAGATGCATTCAGGGCACATGGACCTCAAACCAAATACATCTACATATCAATCAAAAAGAGATGCTAGCAGTTCAAAATGCCCTGACAGCCTTCAAGGACCTACTTCATCCAGGACGACTACTGATAAAGACCGACAACACCACGGTCATGTGGTATATAAACAAGCAGGGGGGGGACGCACATTCTTACCCCCTTTGCAGAGTAGCTATGACTTTTGGGACACAGCATTGACTTACCAAGTACATCTGCAGGCACAATTCCTGCCAGGATGGAAAAATACTCTGGCAGATGAACTAAGCAGAAACCTCATGGATCCCCACGAGTGGCACCTGGACCCGCAAGTCTTCAGCATGATAACAAGGAAATGGGGATGCCCAGACATAGATCTATTTGCCTCCCCTCACAACTACCAACTAAAAAGATTCTGCACAAGGATTTATCACAGACAAGCATGGAAAGTGGATTCCCTATATTTCAGCTGGAAAAAACTATCAGTATATGCATTTCCCCTTCTGCCTGTCCTCCCCAAGGTCAGACAGGAGAAGCCAAAGATGGTACTGATTGCCCCAGACTGGCCCAGCCAGTACTGGTATCCAATACTAAGGAGCTTGTCTCAATGCCCAGCTTGGACCTTACCTCAAATACCTCATCTACTGTCCCAGCAAAACAGTCAGATCTTGCACAGCCAACTCAGAACTTTAAACCTGACAGCATGGCGAATAATGTAGTCATACAAAACACACCTCTCAGCAAAGCTGTGATGGATGTAATTTTGGAAGCCAGAAGGCCTAGTACTAGAAAATCTTATGCTGGAAAATGGAAGAGATTCTGTGATTGGAACCAGGCACAAGGAACTGATACAGTTGTGCCAAATATTCCTCAGATTTTGCAATACTTAACTGAGATGCTGGACAAAGGCCTATCTTTTTCATTTATTAAAATTCATGCCTGTGCCATTTCGGCTCATTACAATGTAGAGCCACCAATCTTTTCTCTTCCCTTATTAAAGCAGTACCTCAGAGGAGCCAAAAATTTAAGACCTCCAAGGAGATCACCAATGCCTACATGTGACCTCAACTATGTCTTGGAAAAACTCACCCTGCCACCTTTTGAGCCAGCTGCTACTGCTGATATAAAGTTTTTATCTTGGAAAACAGCTCTGCTCCTAGCAATAACATCTGCAAGATGAGTTTCAGAGCTACTGGCACTCATGGCTGTGGAACCTTTTATCATTTTTTATCCAGACAGGGTCTCTCTGAGGACACACTCAACATTTATGCCTAAGGTGGTGTCCAGTGTGGCTCTCAACCAAACTATTCGCCTGCCAACCTTTTATCCAAATCCACAGAACAAGGGGGAGAGAATTCTGCATTCTTTGGACGTACACAGACAGCTTAGATTCTACTTGGATAGAACAAAGTTTTCAGAAAGAGCAATTACTAGTGACATATGCTGCAGGATCACAAGGAAAGGCTATCTCATAGCAGACTATTTCAAAGTGGATAGGCCACTGCATTCGTTTCTGCTATGTACACCATGGCAAGCCGGTACCTAAGGGCATTAGGCCACACTCAACCAGAGCTGCAGCCACTTCAGCCTTTCTCAGGGGAGTACCAACCAAAGACATATTAGAGGCTGCTACTTGGAGTTCAGTGCACACCTTTACAAAGCATTATCATCTGCCATTCTACTTTAAATCCAGGGCAGGCTTTGCCACTGCAGTTCTGCAGGGCCTCATAGCCACTCCTAATGCTGTTTAGCTCCAGCCTCCCAACCATAGCTTTGGGACTCTACCCAAATGTAATGACTGCAACAGTGAAACACGAAGAACATAGTACAATTGTGTACACTTACCATAAATGTAGATGTTAGAGTGTATTCACTGTTGCAGTCCAGGTTACCCCACCCACCATCCCCCTTTTTCTTCTGATGTAACCTATCTTTCCTTCTCTAATTTATACAACCTATGTGGTGTATTTGCTTGTAGATGAAGGTAAATTTTATATTGGTGCATGTAATTATAAATATATAAATTTTGGCAACCCTTTTAGGGGGCACCTGACACCTGGGGCAAGAAAAACTAAAGAAAATGGCATTGGCTGCTTCTTTTATACCCCTGACGACCTGATGTCAGGGAAGGGGCGACAGCAGCCGATGCAGGACCCAGGACTTTGGAATTCAGGCCGGCTGAGGGCAACCTGCCAGCAGGATTACCCCAAATGTAATGACTGCAACAGTGAATACACTCGAACATCTGCATTTATGCTAAGTGTACACGTGTACTTTCTTCCCCCATACAGGGAGTTGCTAGCTTTGGACTGATTCAGCAAGTGCGCACTTATACTTCAGCCTTGTCTGCCATTTGTGCACTGAATTTGTTGGCATATTTGATGAGGTTTCAGAGGAAACTAGTTTCTGAAGCTTCTAAGTAAATGACTTCTCAACAGTCAGAGTCTTGTAAGACTTTGAAGATTCAGTTGGTGATCATGCATTCCATTTTAAATGTTTCCATATGCCTTATTTTGATTGCTATTGATGGAGTGGCTTGCCCTGCAGGCACAGACATCACCAGCTGCCATCATAACTGGATGCTCCTTTGTAAATTTGCAAACTGTCTCGAGGTGTACTTTTTAAATGCTGCCTTCAATGGAACCACATGATATGGTACCAAAGTAGAATTACCTTGTCTGAGTTAGCAAGACTTTAAGACATTTACCATGGTAATAAGCTTCTCTGTTCCTGAGAGAACCTTTTACAATAATATGGGGTGGGGTGGAGTGAAAAATTATGTCTTTCCATTTCACTCTTGCAGTATGCATTACAATAGGGATACCCTGCCAAGGGTGGCCCGATGTTTGGCCAGTATACAAAAGCCTTTAAGTTGCTTTAAGGTACATCGTATGTCACATGTATGCTACTTGCGTAGTGTAGGGCATAAAGATGACGTCTGGACATACCATCCTCAGAACTTACTTGCTGCCTGTTTGAGCACCCGTTCCATTGCTGATTCACCAAGCCATTGCAGATGAAGTGCCCCATTGGGGTTTATTGTATCTTATCTTCTTTTCAAATTTTATTGTTTGAGGGTTTCATGTCATCCAAGAAGGGTAAATGCCAGTGTGCGAGACAGATTCCCCATAAAGACAGTCATGAGCAGTGCTTGCTCTGCCTTGGTGCTTCCCGTGACCATACATCCCGTTCACGCTTTGTTCCCAAAACTCTGAGTAGTTGGCTTTCTTCTTTGGCTTTGTATCTGGAGAATTGACGTCTTAAGCTTTTAGCTAAAGACACCAATGGAAGAAACTTCCTGATGTTCATCGTGTTACACTGCTGCAGTCATCACACTTGGGTTATCCTGCCGTCAGGCGGTCCCGCAGTCGGCCAGAGTTCCAAAGTCTTGGTCCGGCGTCGGTTGCTGTCGCTTCTTCCCTGACGTCAGTGCGCCAGGGGTATACAAGAGGCATCCGACACCATTTTCTTCAGTCTTTCTTGCCGCGTGGTGCCCGAAACAGAAGCAGTTCGCAAGTGCCGGTCGGCCAACTCCTGAGATTTTCAAATCGAATTTTAGACCGAAGTCTTAAATAAAGCTAAGTACCCCGTTGGGGAACCTTTTGTTGCCTCAGTCCGATGTCAGAAAAAGTTAACAATTGCATTTTTTGTGGGAAGCAAATACCTCATAAAGACTTCCATTCGTATTGTATTCCTTGCATAGGCCCTGACCACGACGTCACTGGTTGTCGGTTCTGTGCTTGGTTTAATAAACGAACTATCAAACGTCGGTTTGATTTCGCCCGACATTACTTTTGTAGGAAATTTAATTATACCATGCCATCGGAGCAACCGACTGGCATGCATAAAAAACGCAAGGATAAGGACAGGCAGCTTAGACCCAAACCAGACTCCGAGGCCTCTGCTGGGCCTGTCGCCGGTTCTCCGGTCTTCAGTGAGGCGCCTACGCAGCCCCTGATGACCGCTGATTTAAAACCACAGACTGCTTCTGATTCACAAGTGGAGAGCACTAGGCCGCCACAGCCTTCTTCATTAGACCCTTCCGACTCCAGAGCAGAAGGAGATTCCGGTACAGTAGAAACGCCTTTGGTTGCAGAAGGTGTCTTCAGACCGACTACACTCACCATTAAATCTTATGCTAAGCTAAAAACTCCATTTAAAACAAAAAAGACTATGCATCAGTCTCCAGTGCAAGGCCCTATGCCTAAGAAACAGATGCTTAAGATGGCTGAAGATTTCATTACCCTAATCAGGGGTTCCTATCCCCCTCCTGATAAAAGGCCAAGACAAGAGGAAGATTATGCTTCCTCTGACCAGGTTTCCATTTCCTCAGATACCTCAGAGGAAGAGGAATACTCTTTTTCCCCCTTATGAAGATTCTGATGCTGAAGAGTCTATTCCCTCAGCATCTCCTCCAGAAGACTATTCCTTTGGGGAAACTTTACATACCATGAGGGAATATTTTCACTGGGAAGGCCAGGATTACTCTGATTCTAAGAAAAGGCTCAGAGAGTTCCTTTTACTTCCCCAGCACAGGCCGCTTGCAATCCCTCCTATGTTAGACATTGTGGATGATGTTTACTTAGAATCTAGTCTTAATCCAGACTCTCTACCTCCTGCTCCAGCCAAACCAGGCAGATACTACAGAGTCCCTGACGCACACACACATTCCTTTATAAAAGCCCTGTTGCTGTTCCAGAAACAATTTACCAGGGTCCCAAAGGGGTTAAGGTCTCTATTGCTAAAAATCCTGTACACACTGAAAGGGATTTCAGAGCACTAGATAGATGGGGAAAGAAAGTATACACCTCAGCTACTCTAGCTATGAGAGCCTTGAATTGCCAGTTCCACATGCTGAAATATCAACAATTCCTGATGTCTCAATTAAAACAAAAAATGAGCACACATTCAGAACAGCCTGATTTTAAGGAAATGCAGGATCTGTTACATGCAGCTGAACAGGTGGGCAAACATACTTGACAATGTGGATTTGATTCATTGGAAGCTTCCTGTAGAGCAGCAGTGACTGGGTCTGTCATATGTAGACATGCTTGGTTAAAAGAACAAACCCTACCTGATCATGTTAAAGCAAAGCTACTGGATGCACCTTTACAACAGGATGTTTTATTTGGTGTAAAAGCAGAAGAGATTTTAAAGAAAATGGAGGATAAGGCAAAATCTATGCAGACGGTCAAGGATTTTTTTACAGGTTCAACCCCCTCGCTTCAGCAGAAATTGGCCAACAAAAAACTGGTCCTTTCTGGCATCTGACAGACCACAGAGGGGCAAATACAGACGCCCAAGGGGCAGAGGTCAGTCACAAGGCCCTTACAAACCTCGCCAATAGAGAGCCGCTACCCAGAAAGGAGGGGAAGACGGGCCCCAAACTAACCGAAGACAAACACAATGACTTAATCCTCAGACTGCCAAGCAAATCTCTCTTGGCAGCTCCCTTGGGAGGAAAATTAGCTCTTTTTGCAGACAACTGGCACATCATCACAAAAGACAAATGGGTCCTAAACATGGTTTCACAAGGATACAAATTCCACTTTCACATCTTGCCAAGGATAAAAGGAATGCCAAACCTGCCACCAAATCAATGGGTGAAGGCACAAAAACAAATTACAGCTCTCATGAACATGAGAGCCATTCAACAGGTACCTACACAGGAGCAAGGACAAGGATTTTACTCGAGACTCTTTCTAGTCCCCAGAAAGGACAAAGCCTGGAGACCCATTCTGGACCTTTCAATTTTAAACACCTATCTCCAAGTACCCAAATTCAAGATGCTCACACTACAGCAGCTTCTTCCCAGGCTGGGCAAGAAGGCTTGGCTAGTAACATTGGATCTCAAGGAGGCATACCTGCATGTCCCTATCAGACAAAATTGCAGAAGATACCTCCTTTTCATTGCAGGTTCAACTCCTTATCAATTCTCTGCACTGCCCTTTGGCTTAACTGCTGCGCCCAGGGTCTTCACAAAATGCCTGGCACCAGTAATTGCATACTGCAGACAAAGAGGAATTCAAATATACCCATACCTGGACGACTGCCTTATCAAGCAGAAAGCAAGGACATTCTTTTAAAGCATCTGGCGTTTGTCAAACACCTTTTAAGTTGCCTAGGGTACACAGTAAACTAAAATAAATCAAAACTAGTGCCCTCATAGAACATAACATTCCTGGGTGCCAGCTTGAATACAACGGCCCAGATAGCTTACCTCATGCCAGACAAGCAACAACAGCTGACTCAATACTTCAAAGTGATGGCAACAAAGACCCAACTCCCTCCAAGAAAAATTCTGCGGGCCTTGGGATTCATGGCATCTTGCATACTCCTAATACCATTTGCAAAACTGCATATGAGGAAATTACAATGGTACCTGAAAAGCGTATGGACTCAGCACAGCCACAGCTTGGAAACAATGATACCACTCATTCCCTGCCTTCAACAGGAGTTTCTATGGTGGGCATAGGCATGTCACCTCAACAAGGGTCAGCCTTTCACCTTACCCACAGCCAGGCAAATTATCACAACAGATGCGTCGGACTATGCCTGGGGAGCACACATGGCAGGACAGTGTAATCAGGGCAAATGGGCTACAGATCAAAGGCATCTTCATATCAATCAAAAAGAAATGCTAGCTGTACAGAATGCCCTAACAACTTTCAAGGACCTCTTACATCCAGGACAACTTCTAATAAAGATGGACAACACCACAGTAATGTGGTACATAAACAAACAAGGGGGCACACACTCCTACCCCCTATGCAGGCAAGCAATGACCTTGTGGAACACAGCACTGACTTACCAAGTTCAACTACAAGCATAATTCCTGCCAGGAAAGAAAAACACATTGGCAGACGACCTAAGCAGAAACATCATGGATCCCCACGAGTGGAAACTGGACCCACAAGTATTTGCAATGATAACTCAAAAATGGGGAAGCCCAGACATAGATCTGTTTGCCAACCTCCAAAACTACCAACTTCGAAAATTTTGCACAAGGACATTCCACCCACTAGCTTGGAAAGTGGATGCCCTCTCATTCATTTGGAAAACATTAACAGTGTATGCTTTTCCTCCACTGCCTCTTCTAGCAAAGGTGCTGCTGAAAGTCAGATTAGAGAGACCACAAATGATACTCATTGCTCCAGACTGGCCATGCCAACACTGGTGTCCAATACTAAGGAACATGGCCCATGGCCCACCATGGATTTTACCCCACATTCCTCACCTGCTCACTCGGCAAAACAATCAGATTCTACACAGCCAGCTCACGACCTTAAATTTGGCTGCATGGCAAATTTCCTAAACAACCAGCTAACACCTCTTCCTAAAGCTGTTATGGATGTCATTCTGGAGGCCAGGAGGCCCAGCACCAGGAAAAAGTATTCAGACAAATGGAAAAGATTTTTCGCCTGGAACCAGGCTAAAGGCCAAAACCCACTTGCTCCAAACATTCCTCAGATTCTACAATATTTAACTGAGATGCTGCACAAAGGACTTTCCTTTTCATCTATTAAGATCCACTCCTCAGCGATTTCAGCTCACTACAACACGGATCCTCCTTTATTTTCACATCCACTCCTAAGACAGTACCTCAGAGGGGCGAAGAACATAAGACCGCCCAGGAGAGCACCAACACCAACTTGGGATCTCAACTTTGTTCTGGAAAAACTTACACTACCGCCCTTTGAACCAGCTACTTCAACTGATTTAAAGTTTCTTTCATGGAAAACTGTCCTGCTACTAGCAATGACTTCAGCTAGAAGAGTCTCAGAGCTACAAGCCCTAATGGCAGTGGAGCCTTTCCTCATTTTTCATCAAGACAGCGTCGCTCTACGGACTAACCCTTCCTTTATGCCAAAAGTGGTATCCAGTGTGGCCCTAAACCAAACCATTCATTTTACCCACCTTTTTTCCAAACCCCCAGAACAAAGGAGAAAGACTCCTGCATTCTTTGGACATTCACAGGCAATTACGGTACTACTTGGATAAAACTAAGGCTTTCAGAAAATCTGACCAGCTCTTTATATCCTATGCTTCAGGATCACAAGGAAACGCCGTCTCAAAGCAGACCATTTCAAAATGGATAGGACATTGTATACGTTTTTGTTACACACATCATGGGAAACCGGTACCTACTAGCATTAGGTCCCACTCCACCAGGGCTACAGCTACATCACCAGCCTTTCTCAGGGGGGTACCAACCAAGGATATTTTGGAAGCTGCAACTTGGAGCTCAGTGCACACCTTCACCAAGCACTATCACTTGCCTCTATACTCTAAGACTAGAGCTGGCTTTGCCACTGCAGTTCTGCAGGGCCTACTAGCTTTTCCAAACCCTGTTTAACTCCACCACCCATCCTTAGCTTTGAGATTCAACCCAAGTGTGATGACTGCAGCAGTGTAACACGATGAACATATTACAGTTTTGTACCTACCATAAATGTAGATGTTCGAGTGTTCACACTGCTGCAGTCCAGGTTACCCTCCCTCCATCCCCTCTGAACTAGCTGAACCTTTCTATACCTTTCTATCTCCTACAACCTTTGTGGTGTATTTGCTTGTAACTGAAGGTATTTGTATTTTTCTGTACATGTTTCATTGGCAATATGTATTGCCCTCCTACTAGGGGGCACCTGACATCTGGGGCAAGAAAAACTGAAGAAAATGGCATCGGATGCCTCTTAAATACCCCTGGCGCACTGACGTCAGGGAAGAAGCGACAGCAACCGACGCTGGACCAAGACTTTGGAACTCTGGCCGACTGCGGGACCGCCTGATGGCAGGATAACCCAAGTGTGATGACTGCAGCAGTGTGAACACTCGAACATCTACATTTATGGTAGGTACAAAACTGTACTTTAAGATGCAGCAAGTGCTTCTCTAGGGCTGTTGCCTTTAGGTTTGTGATAGAGATGTTCTTGGCTTCAGTTTCAACCTTTGGCTGATGATGTTAAGGCTAAGTTGATGGTTCATCCTCTGGATAATAAACACTTGTTTGGTGAAGCTGGTGCTGATTTTATAAAGTCCCATTCAGGATAAGGGCAAGGCTTTACGGGAACTTCAATATGTTTTTGTTTCTCCTGTACCTGAGTTTCAGAAAACTTACCCCAGTAAGCCAGCCTTTGTTCTAAGGCAATCTTGTACCCCCCCAGGGCAATAAAGGTGGGAAGTGGTCTCCTCCTGCTAAAGCTACTCAAACTTCTGTGCCCCAAAAATCTCCTTTTCCTGATAAACCAGGTGCTGTCTGACTATCCTATTCTTCCCTGCCACATTCCTGTTTCTCTTTGCCTTTCTCGCTCTCTCCCCCTTTTTGGTTAAAGATTACTCAGGATTCATGGGTTCTTTCCATTATCTGCCAAGGGTATTTCATGGTCTGGAAATCTCTTTCCCCTTTTATGGGAATTTCTCTGCCCTCTCAGGAACAGTTGTCCTTCTTTTCAGGGATGCTTATGGATCTCTTAATTCAGGGTACTATTCAAGAAGTTCCATTTTCCCAAGTGGGAGGGGGTTTTACTCTAGCGTGTTCCTAGTACCCAGGAAAGAGGGTACTTGGAGACAAATATTTAGACCTCTGTCATCTAAATACATTTCTGAAGGTTCCCTCGTTTTGAATGTTGTCCCCTTCAGACTTTGTTCCCTGTTTGTTTCCTTAGGCTTACATGGTGTCTTTGGATCTGAAGGTTGCTTATCTCCATATCCCGATTCATCCCATTTTTCAGGCAAGGAGTTTTTAAGTTTCTCTGTTGCTTCTTGGCATGTTTAGTTCTCTGCTTTGTCCTTTGACCTTTCTACTGCCCCAAGGATACAACAAATACCTTGCTCCTGTGATTGCTTTGCAGGCTGAGAGAGATTCAGGTCTTTCCCTACTTGTGTGACCTACTGATTGATACATCCTTTCCAGAGATCTTGTTGGAAAATCTTCAATTTGCAGTCTCCCTAATGCAGAGCCTGGGATTCAGTACAAATCTGAAAAAGTCCTTTTTGACTCCTTCTCAGAATCATGTATTTCTGGGGTGCCGGATCCAGACTGTTCCTGTGCTGGCATCCCTGCCTCCTCCCAAGGCCCTAACTCTCATTTCATTTTTTCAGTCCCTTCTTCCTCTGACCTCTATATCAGCAAAGGAATTTTTGAGAACTCTGGGGTTCATGGCTTCCACTATTCCAATGCTCCCTTTTGCCAAATTCCACATGAGAAAACTTAAGTGGTTTCTAAAGTCAGTTTGTCTTTAGCTTTCTCATCCCCTCTGTTTCTTAGTTTTATTTCTTTCTTGTCTCAAGCAGGAACTTTGTGGTAGATTCAGTAGTTTATTCTCAATCCACGGCTCCCTTTTCATCCCCCTCCTCCCTTTCAGAGGCTGTTAATAGACGCCTCAGATGTGGGATGGAGAACAGCTTTCGGCTCCCTAAAGGTGCAGGGTGTCTGGTTGCCTCTTCAACAAAAAGACCACATCAACATCAAGGAGATGAAAGCTCTTCTGCTGGCTCTTCAGGCCTTTCATCCTCTTTTCTCCTCAGGACTTCCCGAGGTGTTTACAGACAATGCCACAGTGATATGGTAAGTCAACAAATGGGGGGGGGGGGGTTGGGTTTTATCTTTGTCGGTTGGCACTCGTACTGTGAGAAGTAGCTGTCCAGTTCCAAGTGACTCTTCAGGCAGCATACATTTCTTCAGGTCAAAGCATTGTGGAACGCTCTCTGAGCAGGTCCATGACTCAATCCCAGGAATGGATACTTCACAGAGGTGTGTTTCTGAACATTGTCCACCAGTGGAGTACTCCTCAAATGGATCGTTTTTGCCTCCCCTCTGAACACACAACTTCCTCTATTTTGTGCAAGAGTCCCACATCCTCTGGTTTGCAAGGTGGAAACCCTCTCTTTTTCTTGGAGGGGAATGTTTCTTTATGCTTTCCCTTCCCCTCATTCCAAAAGTTCTGTTAAAAAAAAAAAATCAACAGGAAGCTCCCAAACTCTTGTTGGTGACTCCCTTTTGGCTGAGACAACATTGATTACCTTTTCTTCTGAATTTAGTCAGCGGCAATCATCACAGTTTACCTCACAGGGTGGACCTATTTGCACAAGACAAGGGATCTCTCATCCATCCCCACCTGTCCACTCTTCATCTGACATTGTAGGTCATAGGATTTTGATTCCACATAGATACCTTTTTTCGGAGGACGTATTTATGGTCCTGCAGGAGGCCAGGAAACCCACTGCTAGGAAATCTTACATATCCAATTGGAAGAGGTTTTATGTTTGGTGTCTTTCTCATAACCTGGATCCATTGTCTGTGGCTGTTCCTTTGGTTCTCTGTTATCTGTGTGAATTGCTCAATGCTGGGTTGGCTTATTCTTTTAAGGTCCACTTATCAGCTATTTCTGCTTGTCTGCCTTTATTACCTCCTTTAGCTTTTAAATTTGAAGCTAAACAATTTGTTAAAGGCGTCCTTCATCTTAGGCCTCCCAGGAAGCCTGTTCCTCCAACGTGAGATCTTAATTTTGTTTCAGAAGAATTTACCCAGACTCTATTTGAGCCTGCAGCCTCCGCTTCCTTGCAACATTACTTTTGAAAGGCTACTTTTTTTTTTTGTTAGCCCTTCTGCCAGACAGCTGTCTGAGCTTCAATCCCTTATGGGTTGTCATTTTTTAGCGTTTCATAAGGATAGGGTATCCCTTTGTACTAATCCTTCTTTTATGCCCAAGATGATGAATGAGTTGGCTCTTGATCAGTCTGTTCATTTACCCACTTTTTTCTCTTTCCCGCAATCGGCCAGTAAGAAGGTGCTGCATACGTTGGATATGCTTGGACAACTCGGATTTTATTTGCATAAGACTTAAGACTTTTCATAAATTTGATCAGCCCTTTGTTTCCTTTAATTCTAGGCCCTTAGGATTGGTTGTGTCCAAGCAAACTGTCTTCTTGGATTTCTAAAGCCATTTCTTTTTGTTATTCCTTTCATGGTAAGACCCTTCCTTCTAAGAAGGCTCATTCTTCTAGAATGGTCACTTCTTCTGATGTTTTTTTTCAAGGGTTTGGATACTAACACTATTCTTGAGGCGGCTACCTGGACTTTTGTTCATACTTTAACCAAGCATTGCAAGTTGAATGGAATTTCCAGAGCTAGAGCTTGTTCTGCTAGGGCCATCCTTTGTGGTTTCCTAGAGAGTTCTGCTGGTCCTTCCTAGTCCCTCTCTGCTTCCTGAGCATTGGCACTTTCCCTATGGTAACGAATACTGCAAAAGTGAAATGGAAGGACATAGTACAGTTGTGTAAAATCTTACCATACTGGTAGATGGTCTTCTCTTCACTGTTGCAGTATTCACTCCCTCTGTCCACCCTCTGGTCCATTTCTCTTTTGGATATACTGGTTACCTTTCTATTCCTTGGACTGGTGTTTCTTCTGGGGCTCTCAGTTTTGATGATGGTACATCTGGACGTCAACTTCATGCATTACATTAAGCAAGGAGCATATGTGTGATGTACAGCATACCTTAAAACAAGCTAAAGGCTTTAATATACTGTCCGGGCATCTTGCTACCCTTGGCAGGGGATCCCTGTTGTAATGAATACTGCAGTAGTGAAGAGAAGGACATTTACCATTGCTGTAAGATTTTACACAACTGTATTTCATAAATCTCAATAGATCATCCAAGATTTTCCTAGAGCTGTGTCCCCTGAGGCAGGGGGAGTAGCTTCAATGAACACTGCCCAAGAGGCAGGGGCAGTCTGTAGTTTACAGGGCTTAAGTGGAACCATCTGAAGAAAGCCCTTTGATTTCTCCCGAAGTTTGCATGACTGCTACACTTTGCTGGCAGGATGGGAGGATCTCAGATGCTTGGATGTTAGTCATTTCAATGCCTTGTCTTCCCTTACCCAAAGCCACAGCAACCATGAAGGGAAAAAGTCCAATATACCTGCTCCCAGTCAGAGGCCCACTTGCACAATAATGTTTTGGAGATGAGAGCTGACCTCCTCCATTGCAGGCATTTCAAGACCATCTCCCCAAAGGTGTGATAGCAGTCCAGTTCGACAACATTGTGGTGTTATATTTACTTGAACAAACAAGGGGGAACCTGATCCTACCTTTTTGAAGTATGGCAGTGGGTGATGTCCTCACAGTGCTTTCTTATAGCGATGCACCTCCTGGGAAAATCCAACATTCTACTGGACAAAGTAAGCAGGAACATTTTGATGTCTCATGAGTGGGCTCACAACACAGCAGTGGGGTCTGGATGGAGAGATGAAAAGTCAGCAAGCAAAGGAGTGTAGTATTGCTGAAATTGAATTCATCCACAAGTCTTGGTGAGTACCTTCATGAGGTGAACACTGTTTTTCACATCTCACCACTGATATATAGACTGTATTTATATAGCATATATCATGGACAAAAGTAAATGAAAAATAAAAAAGATAGCTGGGTGCACAAGGCCCAGGATAAAAAAGTTCCCAATCCTGGTAGGCGCACTGGTGCCAGGACTGGAAAAAAATGACAGTGTAAAATCCTCAAAATATGGAAACAATCCTACAATGGGGCCAGGCTCTGGAGGAGGATGACCCCCTTGTTGTAGAAGGTAGTAGTAGTCCACAAAAACAACAAAAATTGATTGGCCAAAGAAGAGCCGTAAAGACGACCGAGTGGACTGTTGAGAATAAGAAAGAAATTATGTATTTTTACTATTATGTAAAAAGCCCATCATTTCCAGGCACAAGATATACAAGACTGTTAAGAGAGACATTAGAGGAAAGAAAATACTTCCACAGAAAAAACTGTCACAAGCTTCAAATAAAAATTTACTTTCATTAATACAATTTTTTGAAAAACAGTATATAGATCAAGAAACTTTGATCTCTTTGGAAAAAGAAGCCTCTGAGGAAGTGAGAAAATATAAACAAAACCTAGAGTTATTTGAAAAGTGTAAAAAAGAAATATGGACATGGGAAAGAAAGAGAGAGTTGATATGGTGCAATATTTATGCAAAGGATACAGAAGGCAGTTTCAAAGCTATTCGAAGAAAAATACAGACAAAGGCATCCAGATATGGAAAACTTCGCAATAAAATGACTAAAAGCACAAAGATTTAATGTAGAAAAGACTATTAGTAAAGTAGAAGTTAAAGAAATAGAAGTTGAAGTTATGGAGTGCCTGCGAAGTGAAGGATTTAATGTAGAAGGCCTAAAACAGACTACATCACAGCATGATGGAGTGAGTCCCCAGAATAAGGAAAAGCAAGATCAGGAGACATGTGAAGAAGAAATATGGACAGGGGAAAGGTAAAAGAGATTTAATATGGTGTAATATTTATGCAAATGAGAAAGCAAAACTAATACAAGAAGAGCAGCACCAAAGATATTTGAAGAAAAATATAGGCAAAGGAATCCGGATAAGGAAAACTTTACAGTACAAAAAAATAATAACACTAAGAGGACAAAGTAGAAAAAGAAATTAGTGGTGGAGAAGTCAAAGAAATAGAAATTGAGGTAATGGAGCAGCTGCAAAGAGAAGGATTCATTGTAGAAAATTAAATGCAGAAAGCACCACAACAGGATAGAGCAATGGATATCCAAATTATGAGGAAACAAGTGGAACAGGAAGCAGCAGGTCAGGTGCCATATCAAGATATTTTGGAACCTTCCACAGGAAACGAGTATAAAAGTTCACTTGAAGCTAGACAGGAAGGAAAGGAACAGGAAACTGTGGAAACTCTGATGCAGTCAATGTTGAGGAGTGATAGGCCAATGAGTTTCCATATGACAAAACAACAAATGACACAGGATGAAATTGAAGAGCATGTGCCACAAGATGTTCTAGAACTTTCTATAGAGTCCCCGCAGGAAGTGGAAAACAAGGGATGTGCCCTCAGTGTGGAAGAAAAGTAGTTAAGAGAAGAGTTGCTTGATTTAATAGACAAAGACAGATGTATCAAGATGAATGAGAGAAATAGACTGCAGATGGTTAATAAAACCCCAAAAGTCAGAAGCTTGATAAAACAAATGAACACAGTAATTAGAACTGTCTATAGAGATCCATGCAATATAACATAAGTAAACCGACTATATTACTGTGCTGCTAAATTAATAACTGATAAAATTCTACCACATAAACATAGGGTAGCGAGGGAAAAGGGGGGCGAAAGCGAATACCATCATGGAAATATCAAATAGAGAAAATTATAAAGCAGCTAAGACAAGAAGTGTCATTGTTAGAATATTATAGAAGAGGAAACAGATCAACACAAATATTGAGAAAAATAGATGTGATAAAAGCAATGTGCAGTATTAGAACAGACCAGGATCTATTATGCACTATTGGAGATGATAAACTAAAAATTTCAAAACAGGTGGAAAGACTCAGAAGATATGAAGATAAATATAAGGGAAAAGCACAAAATAAGCAATTTACTGATGACCAAAAAAAGTTTTATAGAGAATTGGGAAATAAGGTAAAAGGAATTGATAGTCTGCCAAAAAAGAGGAAGTTGATACATTTTGGAGAAGTATCTATGAAGATCCTGTGGAACATAAAGATGCTAAATGGATAGAATAAGTAAAAGAAAAGAAGTGTAAAGATACGGTATATGAAATGGGATGAAATAACAGCCAGAGAGATTGAAACAAAGTTGACAAAAGCCTCTAATTGGAAAACCCCAGGCCCAGATGCAGTATCTAACTTTTGGCTTAAAGTATTAACCTCTTTACATGAGGATCTAGCCATGAGTAAGAACTATTTATATGCACACCCCGAACAGACACCACACTGGTTAACAACAGGAAAAATAATGCTCTTACTTAAGAGTGAACCTGCAAGCTACCCTAAAAATTATAGACCAATAACTTGTCTTCCGACATATAAACTATACACAGGAATTGATGCCGACAGAGTTTATAGTCATTTAGAAGAAAACTCAATTATGGCAGTAGAACAAAAGGGCAATAAAAAAGGTCATATGGAACAAAGGATCATTTGTTGTTAAAGGTATAGTGGAGAACTGTAAGAAAGGGAAGAATCTTAAGTATGGCATGGATTGGCTATAAAAAAGCATTTGATAGTATCCCACATTCATGGATAAAATATGCTTATGTATAAGGTACATCCTACACTGATTGATTACATTGCAGTAACCATGAAACAGTGGCAGACCACTTTGCAATTAAGCCATGATAAAGGACATATTATTATCCCAGGGATAAAAATCGAAAGGGGGATGTTGCAGGGTGACTTCCTGTCACCGTTGCTATTTTTCCTTGCCATTAATCCATTAAGCTGTTTACTTAACAGCTTAGGTCATGGCTATAATTTGGCTTCTAGAAAACAACAAAGTATAATGACTTCTCATCTTCTCTTTGTCGATGATTTAAAATTGTATAGTTCATCAGATGAGGAATTGAAAGCACAGCTACAGGTTGTCAAAACTTTTTCAGATGATATTGGAATGTCATTTGGTCTTGACAAATGTGCAAAAGCAACTTTCAAAAAAGGAAAATTGCAGCACCGGGAAAACATCTGTTTGGGGCAAGAACGTGATATAAAAGAACTTGAGCAAGAGGGGGGTGTATAAATACTTGGGGATTGATGAAGGATCAGCAATAAAACATGAACAAATGCGAATAAAGCTTAGTAAGGAGTACTTTAGAAGACTTAAATTAATCCTAAAAACAGCATTGACACCTAGTGACAAGATCCAAGCTATAAATCAATTTGCTGTTCTTATCCTAACTCATAGTTTTGGAGTGATTGACTGGCCCCAAAAAGTGTTGGATAGATTGGGATATTAAAACAAGAAGGATGCTTCATGCTCACCAAATGATTTATAAAAATCAGTGTATACCAAGATTCAGCTTGGCCAGCTAAGAACTTGGTTATATTCAACTGGACGTATAAGAGAATTTAAGTACCTATATCTGCACTTTTTTTAAAAAAATACAGTATTATACAGTATTTAATTTGATTTAAACTGTGTATGAAGGAGTGTTGAAGGAATTTTTAACTGAAGTTATTCTGCTCTTCAGTAACTTGAAGTGAAGCTAGTGTTGGCTGAATTTTGTTATTTGCTAGTAATTACAGGTGTGGGGGTAGCCACATTCTTTGATTTCCTGTCCTTGCATATTTAAACTGGTGCATGTGAAATAATTTCTGCTTTACAACTTCAGCTTGGCCAGCTAAGAACTTGGTTATATTCAACTGGACGTATAAGAGAATTTAAGTACCTTTATCTGCACTTTTTAAAAAAAAAACACAGTATTATACAGTATTTAATTTGATTTAAACTGTGTATGAAGGAGTGTTGAAGGAATTTTTAACTGAAGTTATTCTGCTCTTCAGTAACTTGAAGTGAAGCTAGTGTTGGCTGAATTTTGCTATTTGCTAGTAATTACAGGTGTGGGGGTAGCCACATTCTTTGATTTCCTGTCCTTGCATATTTAAACTGGTGCATGTGAAATAATTCCTGCTTTACAACTTCAGCTTGGCCAGCTAAGAACTTGGTTATATTCAACTGGACGTATAAGAGAATTTAAGTACCTATATCTGCACTTTTAAAAAAAAAAAATACAGTATTATACAGTATTTAATTTGATTTAAACTGAGTATGAAGGAGTGTTGAAGGAATTTTTAACTGAAGTTATTCTGCTCTTCAGTTATTCTTGTGGCATTGAAACTGCCCGCCCCTCAGCCTGCCTCTGGGCCCATCTCATTTGCTCACTCAACTGAGTGCAGTGAGATCATATTCTGATTTCAGGCACTCCTACTGTGTGCAAAGAGAGCATCTGGGATATAGAAAAAAAAAATTAAGCTTATTTCCTGCCTTTCTTGTTAAGTGGTAGGTACAGACTATTTGTAGGCTTCTGAGCCCCCAAGCCCTTCTGTGTTTGAGGGAAGCCTTCTAGCTTGTTTTTTTTTTCTTATAACTAGCCAGTTTTCTAGTTTCAGCACTCAAATCTGTTTCTTTGATTTCAGCACTTGTTCAGGAAAAAAAAAAAAAAAATGTCATCTGCTTTTACTGTACTTGTGTTTTTACCTACTTCTTTTAACTTTTGCATCATCTTAAAATACTCAATTGTATTTATTACTGCTTGGTGTAACTCATTCTAAGCCTTTTGGTTTAAACACTTGGGCTTCGGACCAGTTAGTTGTTTTGCACTGAGAGGGTTTGTGGTCTGCACTGTTGTGGCAGAACAGGTAGCTTACATCCTTCTAGGTTGAGAACTGCTGATTGAGGGCTCAGTGTCTGTTATTCTAAAAGTGTATTAATTCTGGTTTAAGCACTTGGGTTTTCAAGCCAGTTATTTTACATTAAGAGGGTTTGTGGTCTGCACTCTTGTGGGAGGAGAGGCTGGACTCTGCTCTTCTGAGCTGGGAATTTCTGGTTAAAGGCTTATAGTGCATGCATATCTGAACTGTTTCTTACTGAAGTTGGTGCGCCTTGTTTGCTGTGGCATAGACTGGATTCGGGCCTGCTGGATCTAGCTTTGTTTGTGTAACTTGAGCACTAATCCAGACATTCTCTAAAGTATTCAGTGGTATTTATTACTGCTTGGTTGTAACTTGATTAAAGTGTAGCTATCATTCAAGTCTTTTGGATTAAGCACTTGGGCTTTCAGACCAGTTGTTTTACATTAGGAAGGTTTGTGGCAAGCACTGTGGTGGCAGGACAGGTAGCTTTCATCCTTCTAAGTTGGGAACTGCTGATTGAGAGCCCAGTGTCCAAGTGTATTAGTTCTGGTTTAGGCACTTGGGCTTCAGGCCAGTTATTTTACATTAAGAAGGTTCGTGGTCTGCACTCTTGTGGGAGAAGAGGCTGGACTCTGCCCTTCTGAGCTGGGAATTTCTGGTTAAAGGTTTATAGTGCCTGAATATTTGAACTGTATCTTACTGAAATTGGTTCACCTTGTTTGCTCTAGCATAGACTAGATCCAGGCCTGCTGAATCTAGCTTAGTTTATATGCTTGTTGTTTGTTTGCTTGTTATTTCCTGGAAGCTAATTCCACCTAATAACTTCTCAGCGCTTCTGTGGATCACTAGTGATATCCGCATTGCTTACTGTACTTATTTCCTTGTTTCACTTGAAAGAAAGTTACTGTTTGTCGTTTTGCATTTAGTTACTTGTAACACATTGCACTCAAGTTACCTGGCACTTGCTCACTAAAGCAATTATATAAGTCAGCACTAAAAATTAAAAAGCACTACACCCTCACTCCCCACTGGCCCTTGTTTTCAATTAAGGATTTCCCAATATTATTCTAGCATGTCCAAAGGTCAGTTGTCAATCTCCTCTCCGGTCCAGCTGGTGAATCTGGGAATCTTGAGGCAATGTTATAACTGCCTCATGTACACAGACAACCCTCTCCTCCTCCCACATAACACAAATACTTGAGAGATGCAGCTATTTAGCCAAACTAGAGGCTGAGCTCTCTCAACTCAGGACTGGCAAGACCAGACAGGAGGAGAAGGCAACTACACACACCACAAAACCAGCCTCACATAATGCTACCACTCCACTGAATCAAACACATAAACACACAAAGACATACTCGGGAGGCTCTGAGTAAAATTTACCTAAACAGCAGAGGCCTCCAAAGCAGACACCCAAACAACTGCTACCTCAAGACACCCCACAAGCAACACATAAACCACAAAAGCAGTGTGCAAAGCAGTCACAGCCCTTAAGGCCAAATACAACATCAAACATACTTGTCATAGGTGACTCCATAGTCAGACACACTGCCGTCCCACTCACCAGGCTGAACAAGGAGAGGGTCAGAGAAAGCTGCATATCGGGCTAGAATCCGCCACATAACACAAGCACTCGGGTCACTCCACGGCAAGTACAAATATGACACAGTCATTGTCCATGCTGGTGTGAACGACCTGAGACGTACCTCCCTGGACTACATGAAAAGAGACATAGAGGAGCTCTCTGATTATGTAGCCCAGGCAGGTATGACCCTAACCCTGAGCAGTATCCTTCCTTCACCAAGAATGATGCCACAATATAGAGACAAGATGATCAGCTTTAACAATTGGCTTAATGTCTGGTGTCATTCAAAGGGGATCCAGTGTCTGTCTGCCTGGGATGACATGCTTGACAAGCCACGCTGCTTTGCAAGGGACGGCTTGCACCTGTCACCCTGGGATTCGGATATTGGCTAAGGCTCTTGCCACCCCCATAGTGCCTTTTTAGGCAAGGCTCAAATTCTAAACCTACCACCCTAGAAAACAAAAATGGGAAGAAACTGAGGGTAATGCTGCTCAATGCCAGAAGTCTAAATCTCAAAATGCACTTTTCGAGGCCCTTCTCAGTATGGAGAACATCGATGTCTGTGCTGTAACTGAAACCTGGTTCAAGGCTCCTGAGAGCACCCGGCACTATTAGGTTTTACCTCATATCATGCGTTCGGCCCCAAAACCGGACCACACCACAAAAGGAGGGATGTATCCATATTCATAAAGGATACCCACACCTCCAGGTTGGTGGCAATGCCAAGCTTGAAACCATCCAGGTGCAACTAACCATAGGCAAAACTGCTCTACAAATTGTAGCATGCTACAGGCCACCCTCTCAAACTCAGGAACCCCACACAGCCTTCCTGAAGACACTGGAGGGTATAAATGTATCTCCAAACACCATCATATTGGGTGACTTCAACTACCCGAATATAGACTGGGAACATTACTCAAGCCCTAACTTTCTAGCCCAACGGTTCCTGGAGTTCATAAATTCAAATGCCATGGAACAGCTAGTCACTGTTCCCACGAGAGGAGAAAATATACTAGATCTCATTGTCACAAACATGGGGACAAAATGCTCCACACGGAAGTATATCCCTCATTGGTGAGATCTGATCATAAACTAATCTCACTGGAAATCCACATCCGCCCCCACCCCAAACAAAAAGACCATAGTGAAGAACTTCTCTAAAGCAAACTTCACACTACTCAAGACTGGTGTGGTATCCTTCAAGGCCCCTGAGCCAGAGGAAACCACAACCCAAGCTGAAGCCCTTACAAATGCCTTCTATGAACACCTCCAGGACTGCATGGATCAGGCAATCCCAAATAAAACCAAGACTCTTTCCACAAAGGGCAAACGTCCAGTCTGGTGGACCCCAGCCATTAACAAACTTTACAATAAGAGGAGAAAGCTATTACATGATAGAACAAAATCCATAAAAGGGAAGTCACCCCTGATCATTATTAGTAAAAATTACGAGCACTCATAAAATCAACTAAGGCCAATTTTGAGAGAAAAATTGCCATGGATTCAAAGGACAATCATAAGGCCTTTTTCAGCTATGTTAGGAACCTGGGTGGAAACTCCCAGATATGCTCAGAATTAGTCCAAAATGATACAAAATCACTGAACCCACAGACATTGCCAACATACTGGCAGACAGGTTCAGTGCAAACTTCACCCCTCTCCCCTAAAGGAGAGAGAACTATCCCAGCCGAGTGTAGCCTCCCGGACATCTGACATGCGCAGGTGAAAGCTGCTCTCTCTAAAGCTAAAAACACAGCATCAATGGGACGGATGGTGTCCCCGGCTGTGTGCTACGAAGCTAAATGAGGAATTAACCCGCACATAAGGCAGCTGTTTAATCTCAGCCTTACCACAGGATACGTGCCCAAGGAGTGGCACGGCAACTGTGGTCCCACTCCACAAAGGCGGTGCCTCACGGACCCTGGTAATTACCGCCCATAAGCTTAACAAGTCTAGTCTGCAAAGCTATGGAGAGGATCATAATGGAGCTCATAAACAAAGATATAGGGACTTGCAGACATTGGACCCGACCCAGTTTGGCTTTGTCAAGGGAAGATCATGCCTTTTGAACTTGGTCGACTTCTTGAAACAGTCACCAAGGCTATTGATGAGGGAAAGGCAGTCCATACAGCCTACCTTGACCTTGCAAAGGCTTTCGACACAATACCCCACTCGGGTATTGTAGAAAAACTTAGCAGCTTAAATGTAAACCCATATGTCACAAGATGGGTTGCAAACTGGCTTAAGGACAGAACCCACAGGGTTAGAGTTGCTGGCGCTGTGTCAGACTCCAAGCCGGTCACAAGTGGTGTCCCACAGGGCTCGGTCCTTGGCCCCTATTGTTTGGCATCTACTTCTCAGAAGTACAGGCCAGCATGGGAGGACTTTGGCTGACAAAGTTTGCAGGCGACTGCAAACTGGCCATAGTGGAAAGTGCATCGGACACGGATATCCTTCAGAAGGGACTCACGGAAACAGATAGCTGGTGCCAGAGCCATGGCCTGAAGTTAAACGCCAAAAATGTATAGTCATACCTTCGGGAAAAACAAGGTAACCCCAAGCTACCATATAGGTGGCAATCCACTAAGCACAGAAGAGGTTATCAGGGACCTGGGGACCCAGGTTGACAGTGGCCTTTCTTTTGACACTCACATTGCTAAAGTGGTTAGAAAGACCTTCTACATTGCCCACCTGATCATGAAGGGATTCACATCCAGATCTAGTGAGGTCATTGTTCCCTGTACTCTTCACTTATCAGACCAATGATCGAGTACAATGCCCCATTCGGGATGTATCTCACCTGACATCTGCAGCAATTGGAGAGAGCCCAAAAGTTCCTCACCAAAAGGATAAAGGGACTCCAAAATCTGTCATATGCTGCCAGATTGAAGAAACTCCAGCTCTATTCAGTCGCATACCGTCTGCTCAGAGGTGACATGTGCCTGACATACAAGGCCATGTCCAACCCAGAATTAATGGACATGCTCCACCTCAAAAAATCCAAATCCACCAAAACCACTAGAGCAAGCGACTTAAACCTTAGCACGGATATAAATAGGACGTGCTGGAGGGATAGATTTATCACTCAGAGACTCCCTATGCTGTGGAATAAAATCCCGGTCCATGTGAGGCAGAGCACCTCGCTGACTCTGTTCAAGAGAAATCTAGACCTGTGGATGGGCGATCGTAGGTTTACCCCGGGAATCATCTCTGTGTCACTGCTGGACAGAGGCACAACAAACTAATGGGCACAGTATTTTTTCATATAAGGGGTGGCTTAAGCCACAAAAATTTGGGCTAGGCTTATAAATGCCTTAGGGCAGATAGCCTAGTATAAACCTATGAACCTATTATATATTCCCTGTTCTGAAGGAGGAATGGGCCTCCTTGAAATTGATTTCATGTATAGATCTGCAATCGTGGAGCTCCACACATATCTACTGACCTCACAAGATCCAAATGTGGTGAAAGTTTTGAAACATGAGGAGAATAAATATAAGATGACATCTCTGCTTAATTTAGCAGAAGCAGAAGCATTAGCAGAAGCATATCGATGTCAAGCAGGAATGGAAATCAAACCAGAAGTGGATAAAAGTCAGACAGCAACTTAATGTGCTAAAAAAACAAAAGAAAGACTATATGGTGAAGGATCAGATGAGAAGGCAAGAAATGTGGAAAAAACATAGTTGCAAGCATAGAAAACATCTGGAAGAGCCTCATGTTGATCAAGAACGAACGCAGGAATGGTTAAGGAGAGGTGAATTTACATCAAGAAATGAAAGGTTAATATTGGCAGCCCAAGATAGTGGGCTACGTACACGTTGGTTTATGAAGTCTTGAACATGTGGGAGAAACAGATATATGTAGGTTTTGTGGAACTGAATTGGAAACGGTCACACACCTTATTGCTGGTTACGACTCTCTTATGGCAGAGCAACTGTATACTGAAAGGCTTAATAATGTGGCGAGATAACCCACACACTCGGGTCACTCCACAGCAAGTACAAATATGACTCTGTCATTGTCCATATTGGTGTGAACGACCTGAGACGTACCTCCCTGGACTACATGAAAAGAGACATGGAAGAGCTCTCCGATCTTGTAGCCCAGGCAGGTATAACCCTAGCCCTGAGTAGCATTCTACTATCACCCAGAATGATGCCGCAGTACGAGGACTAAATGATTAACTTCAACAATTGGCTAAGCTTCTGGTGCCATTCTAAAGGGATCCAGCATCTGTCTGCCTGGGATGACATGGTCAACAGACCACGATGCTTTGTCAGAGATGGCCTGCACCTATCACCCCTGGGATTCCGGATACTGGCTAAGGTTCTTGCCGCCCCTATAGTGCCTTTTTTAGGCAAGGTTCAAATGACAAATTCACCACAGTAACAGGAACAGGCAAACAAAAACTGAGGGTGATACTACTCTATGCTAGAAGTCTAGATCTCAAAATGCACTCACTCGAGGCACTCCTTAAAATGGAGAACATGGATATCTCTGTAGTGACTGAGACCTGGTTCAAGGCTCCAGAGAACACCCCTGCACTACCAGGCTACAACTCATACCACACTTTTTGGCAATGTAACCTGGACCGGAACACCAAAGGAGGCGGTGTGTCCATATTCATTAAGGATATCCACACCTCCAGGCTAGTTGCTCAGCATAATGCAGCCAAGGTTATCCAAGTGCAACTAACTCTGGGCAAAACTGCAATCCAAATTGTAGCTTGCTACAGGTCACCCACCATGCCCCAGGATTCCCACTCCTCTTTTCTTGATGTACTGGGAAATATTAGGTTTCAACCAAACACCCTAATAATGGGCGATTTCAACTACCCCACCATTAATTGGGAAAACTACTCGTGTACCAACTCCTTCGCTCAACGCTTTCTGGAATTCATAAACTCCAATGCCCTGGATCAACTTATCCACACCCCCACCAGGGCCAACAGAATCCTAGATCTAGTCATTACCAACATGAGTGAATGGGGTTCCACACCTGAAGTCAACGCCTCATTGGGCCGATCCGACCATAAGCTAATTACCGGATTTCCGCTGTGGCGACCCCTAACCGGGAAAAGCCGAAAGAAGAACAACATTTAGATATGTTACAAATTCATGTAGCACTGTACGAATTGCAGAAGGAGTCATTACTGGGCACATTGCGGGTGCTGTGAAGAGCACTTTTGCCTAACATCAAAGAGTGAAACAATACTAATTTCATGAACTTTAATCGTACTTTGACTTAGGAATGGGGTTCATTCCCGTCATGGTATTAGAAACCCAAAAGACTTGGAGAAATTAAAACAGCAGATGTTCTTCATCTCACATTGCTGCAGTCCTTACTTATGGGTAGTCCGCTGTCCTCGGTCGGCCCGAATACCAAAGTATTAGGCTGACGTCGGTCATGGGCGCCTAGATCTGACATCAGAGCGTCAGGGTATAAAGGCGCATGACCGACGTCATATCCTCAGTCTTTTTTGCCGCGTGGTCCGATGCAGAAGCAGCGTTGCAAGTGCCGTTCGGCGTTCTGAAATTTTTCATTTTCGGAGTTTCAGACCGATACCAAGTTGGGCTAAGTACCCCGTTGGGGAATATTTTTGTTTTTCTTGCCTCAGTTACTTACGGATGTCAGAAAAAGTGAATAATTGTATTTCTTGTGGGAAACAGATACCGCATAGGGATTACCACTGCTTTGTATTCCTTGTTTGGGACGAGCACACGTAGTCGGGTGTCGGTTTTGTGCTAGGTTTAATAAGCGCACTATAAAGCGGAGGTTAGATTGCGCTAGGTTAGTCTTTGGCAAGAGGTGTAATTATAATATGCCGCCGGATGTTCCGGCGCCGCTTCTACTAAGAAGCGCAAAGACAAATCTTTAAAGCCTAGGCAGGATGATTCGTCCGTTCGGACGCCGGACCTTTAGAAGCTACAGCTGAACAGGTGGATCCGGCTGAAGTTTCTGTTGAGTCCCAGGGAAACTTTGATTTTACAAGATGTGGCCTCTCAGGAGGCAGGTCAGGCTGAAGGGGCCTCTCAGGTTACTATTCTCCCTTCTATGCCTAAGGTGGTTAGGCCTTCTGCTACTGTTTCTAAGGCTCCTTCTAAGGGCAGGTCTGTTTTGCCTTCCTCTGGTGTCAGTTCTGGTTCTTCAGGGTCTGTGCCTAAAACGCACATGCTTAAAATGGCAGAGCATTTGATTACTTTAATTAGAGGTTCTATGCCCCCTCCTGATAAGAGGCCCAGGATGGAGCCAGAGTTGGAAAGTTTGGAGCAGGCCTCAGATGATTCAGAGTCTTCTGCTGAGGACATTCGAGATTTCCCTCCTTATTCTGATTCTGATGCAGAGGATTCCTCTCCTTCTGCTTCTCCTCCAGACGATTTTTCATTTTCAGAAACTCTGCATTCCATGAGGGAGCATTTTAAGTGGGAGGGACAGGATTACTCTGATTCACGGAAGAGGCTTAGGGAGTTCTTGTTTTTACCACAGCATAGACCCTTAGCTATACCTCCGGTTTTGGATGTTGTTTCAGATGTTTTCTCAGAAGCTTCCCTTAATCCAGATTCTGTGCCTCCTGCCCCAGTTAAACCGGACAGGTATTACAGGGTGCCTGAGGCTCATAAATATCTGTATAAGAGTCCTAGGGCGGACCCAGAAACTATTAGTCAGGGGCCTAAGGGTGTTAGAGCCTCTGTTGTTAAGAATCCGGTTCCTCTGGATAAGGAAGCTAGAGCTTTGGATAGATGGGGTAAGAAGGTGTATACCTCTTCTACTTTAGCAATGAGAGCTTTGAACTGCCAGTTTCATATGTTGAAGTATCAGAATTTCCTCCTTTCTCAGCTAAGATCTAAAGTGGATGCTTTGGCAGAGGGCATAGAGTGTAAAGAATTGCAGGATTTAGTGCATGTTTCTGAACAGGTGGGTAAGCACTCTTTGCAATGTGGTTTTGATGCTTTACAGGCTTCTTCTAGGATGGCTGCCACTGGTTCAGTTATTCGTAGGCACGCCTGGCTTAAGGATCAGAATTTGTCTGAGCATGTTAAGTCTAGAATTCTGGATGCCCCTTTACAGTCTGAAGTTTTGTTTGGTCCTCCTGTGGAGTCAGTCTTAAAGAAAATGGAAGACAAGGCTAAGTCTATGCAGACTGTTAAAGGTTTTTTGCAGGTACAACCTCCAAAGGTTAGTAGAAATTGGCCTACTAAGGGGTGGACGTACCCTTCTTCTGATTCTCAGTCTAGGGGTAGATCTAGGCGTGGTAGGGGCAGAGCTCAGAGTACCTTCAGGCCGAGACAATGGAGTTCGCCTGCTCAATCCGCTGGTGAGGGCAGGGGCCAGTCCTTTCGTAAACAGGCCCAATGACCTGCATTTTCAGCTGCCAGATTCTTCTTGCCTGGCAGCTCCTTTGGGAGGAAAGTTGGCTCTTTTCAAGCAAAATTGGCATTTAGTCACCCAGGACAAATGGGTATTGGACATTATAAACCGAGGTTACAAGTTCTATTTCCATACCATGCCTCCTTTCAAAGGCATGCCAGACGTCCCTCCTCGGCAAAGGATAGAGGCTCACAGACAAATTTCTTTACTTCTTCAAATAGGAGCTATACAGCCAGTTCCTCTGTCAGACGTGGGCCTAGGATTTTATTCTCGCCTGTTTCTAGTTCCAAAGAAAGGAAACACGTGGAGACCAATTTTGGATGTATCTATCCTCAACACTTACCTGGACATTCCAAAGTTCAAGATGCTGACTTTACAACAGCTTTTACCTCTGTTGGGAAAAGATCACTGGATGGTTACTCTGGATCTCAAAGAGGCTTACCTTCATGTTCCTATCAGGCCCAGTTGCAGGAGGTACCTGCGTTTTCGGGCTGGAAATTTACATTATCAGTTCTCTGCATTGCCCTTTGGCTTATCTACTGCGCCCAGAGTGTTCACAAAGGTTCTGGCTCCAGTGATAGCATTTTTCTGACTAAGAGGAATACAGATTTATCCTTATTTGGACGACTGCCTGATTATTGCACAAGAAAGGGCGAACTTCTTCATCATCTACAGTATGTGATGGCAGTGTTAAGATGCCTAGGGTATTCTGTGAACGAAACAAAGTCCAGTCTAATACCCTCTCAGGACATGTGCTTTCTGGGTGTGAGACTGAATACAGCTTCCCAGATGGCTTTTTTGACCCCGGACAAACAAAGAAGCCTTTCTCTTTATTTCCAGCAAATGACTCTACGGTCCAGGCTGACTGCAAGGACAGTCCTTCAAGCCTTGGGGTTCATGGCATCTTGTATTCTGGTGCTTCCCAATGCCAAATTGCATATGAGGAAGCTTCAGTGGTATCTCAAAAATGTGTGGACACAGCACTGCCAAGATCTAGACACTGTCATTCAGATAATACCTTGCATTCAGAAGGAGTTTTGTGGTGGGCTCAGGAATGTCACCTAAACAAGGGACTCTCTGTGACCCGGCCAGAGGCGAGTCAGATTCTAACGACAGATGCCTCGGACAAGGCTTGGGGAGCACACCTCAATGGAAAATGGGTGCAAAACACGTGGCCTGTCAAACTCCAACATTTGCATATCAACTTGAAGGAAATGTTAGCAGTCCTGTTTGCATTGATGGCTTTCAAAGATTTACTTAGGTCCAGGGCAGGTGTTGATTCAAACAGACAACACTACTGTCATGTGGTACATCAACAAGCAGGGGGAACCCATTCTTACCCTCTTTGCAGGCAAGCGATGATTCTGTGGGAAACTGCTCTCAATCTACACCTCAATCTTCAGGCAAGGTTTCTACCAGGAGCACAGAACTCCTTAGCAGATGTATTGAGCAGACAAATAGTGGATCCTCACGAGTGGAAATTGGATCCTCATGTATTTCAACAGTTGACAGTGTTATGGGGAACTCCAGACATAGATCTGTTCGCTTCTCCACTAAATTACCAGTTGCCAAAGTTTTGCACAAAATGTTTCATCACACAGCTTGGAAGGTGGACGCTCTATCATTCAGTTGGAACAATCTGCATGTATATGCCTTTCCACCTCTGCCTCTTCTTCCCAAGGTACTTTTGAAGGCCAGACAAGACAAGCCAACCATGATTTTGATAGCACGGATTGGCCTCGACAACACTGGTACCCACTACTGAGGAGTTTAGTGCGAGAACCTCCATGGCCTCTGCCTTTGATTCCGCACCTTTTGTCACAAGAGGACAGTCACTTCCTCAATGTCAAGATTCAGTCTCTGCATCTAACAGCCTGGCATATTCTGTTTTAGACTCTGGAGGGTCTCAGCTTCCACAACAAGTTTTGAATGTTATTTTGGAGGCCAGGAGGCCTAGTACCAGGAAAGTTCACGCTGATAAATGGAGGAGATTTTTATTTGGAGCAAAGGAAAGGACTTTGATGTCTCCAAACCTGATTTAAGTGTTGCTCTTCAATATCTTACTGAGTTATTGGACAAGGGTTTGTCTTTCTCCTCAATAAAGGTCCATGCTGCAGCCATTTCAGCTCACTATGATTGTGACCCTCCTTTATTCTCTCATCCTTGGTTTAAGCAATTTCTTAGAGGGCAAAGAATATAAGACCCCCGTAGAGCTCCTACTCCTGCTTGGGATCTCAATTTTGTGTTGGAAAAACTTACTCTACAACCTTTTGAGCCTGCAGCTACTGCCGAGTTAAAGTATTTGTCATGGAAAACTGCTTTTTGTTGGCCATTACCTCTGCAAGAAGGGTTTCTGAATTACAGGCCCTCATGGCAGTGGAGCCTTTCCTGATTTTTCATAAGGATAGGGTATCTTTCGTACTAATCCTTCCTTTATGCCTAAAGTGGTTTCTAGTGTGGCCTTAAATCAAACTATTCATTTGCCTACTTTTTATGCAAACCCCAAAATAAAGGGAGAAAATTTTGCATACTTTGGATATTCACAGGCAGTTGCGTTATTATTTGAGCAGAACCAAGGAGTTCAGACAGTCTCGGCAATTGTTTGTTTCTTTTGCTTTGGGTTCACAGGGTAAACCTGTTTCAAAACAAACTATTTCTAAATGGATTGGGTTTTGTATTTCTTTCTGTTATTCCCATCATGGTAAGGAGATTCCTGCTGGAATCAGGCCTCATTCCACTAGGGCTACTGCTACTTCTACGGCCTTTCTACGAGGGGTAGCTACAAAAGACATTTTGGAGGCAGCTACTTGGAGTTCAGTGCATACCTTTTCTAAACATTACCACCTTCCTCTTTATTCTAAGTCTAGGGCTGGATTTGCCACTGCAATTTTACAGGGCATTTTAGCGGCCCCTAATGCTTTATGATTTTTACCATCCTCCCTTTCCCGTTGCTTTGGGATTCTACCCATAAGTAAGGACTGCAGCAATGTGAGATGAAGAACATAGTACAGTTTTGTACCTACCATAAATGTAGATGTTAGAAGATCCACATTGCTGCAGTCCAATTTACCCTCCCTCCTTCCCCTCTGTAGTTTGACTTGGTGCTATGCTTTAGGTGATGGTTGTTGTTGGGCATGTTTTTGGGAGGTATTCTGTTTTTGGCTGTGGCCTTCCTGGTTTGGCCTTCTGACATCTGGGGCAAGAAAAGACTGAGGATATGACGTCGGTCATGCGCCTTTATACCCTGACGCTCTGATGTCAGATCTAGGCACCCATGACCGACGTCAGCCTAATACTTTGGTATTCGGGCCGACCGAGGACAGCGGACTACCCATAAGTAAGGACTGCAGCAATGTGGATCTTCGAACATCTACATTTATGGTAGGTACAAAACTGTACTTTTCTGCATGTATCTTTCGACAATTGGGCCAGTTGTGCTGTGACCTGTTAGCGACTGCTTTCAACATCAAATGCTGCACCTTCTTTGCCCTTATGCCTCCCAAGAGACAGTCACGAAGGGATGCTGTTCTGCATGGTTGATCCTCTACACACTCGATGACCAAATTCCTGCAGAAAGCTTTCCATTGCAGTGCAAAAGTAATCCTCATTGTCCCCCTTTTGGCCTAGACAAGTATGATTCCCTTCCTGTAGCCTCATCATCACTCACCTTGGGTTCTGAACTAGTCTCCAAGTCTTGTATTGCATCTTTTCTTCAAACCTGACTCAAATTTTAAGTCCCACAGGTTAAATGCTTGGTTTCTCCAGTTCCAAGGATGTCCTGGATTCCCAAGTTGCGGTGGTGGTGCTGCGGTAGCATTGTCGCCTCACAGTAAGACGTTGTCCTGTTTGATTCTCAGCTAAAGAGTCTTCTGTGTGGAGACATGCGTGAATGGGCGTACCTTCATTGAAGGTTGTGCGTCAGGCCTGGCAAGTCAGTACGTAAAAATCTACTGCCAATCATTAGCAGACCGGAGTTCCGCTGTGGCGACCCCTAACCGGGAAAAGCCGAAAGATGCAACAACAACCAGAAGAGTATTTCATATCTTTGCCTCATGCCAAGAGCCCTCTACTAAAAGAATTATGCCAGCAAATGGAAAAGGTTTTCTATCTGGACTCTATCCACTTTCACTTTCACTTCTAACATTATCTGCCCCACAATGTATAAAAATACTCTTGTCCTTTTAAGTCGGTTTTCTCTTTCCTTATGTTTTCTTTTGCTTACCTTTTTACAGTTTGTTAAAAACTGAATCAGTAAGATAAAAAAATGTTTATTCATTTATTTCAAAACTCTACTTTTTTAGCAAATGTAGTAATATTCTGTGCATAGTATTTCCAAAGTTCCTTTCCTATGTGATACCGTAGATTCTCTTGTGAAAGTTGTAAGCTATCTCTGCCTTTTTCATAGTAGCTTCACACTTAACTGATTAACCTCTCCAGTGGTTAGCTTCAGTTGTACTTTTTCCTGATTTCATTTCCAGTTCTGCTTGTCCTCGTTGACTTTCTTAGTTTAAAAATGACTTTCATATGTAGTTACTTCAGCTTGAAGAATCCACTGTAATAATTTCTCCCATTTTATTTATTGGTTTGCTTAACTACTTCAGCAGATGTCTGTCTGTGCTTAATATTTTTTCCTCCTTGAAAATGTGTTTCCCCCTCATATTTAATCTGGCAAATATCATAAGGGTGAGGTTGTTTCTAACCACACCCCACTGACATCTTATTGCTTGGTTCTGGTACATTGGCCACTTTTTTTCCTTAACATTTAAGTTGTACCTTACCATTCAGGCTGTTTCTGTATCACCACTGACCCACTTGTATCCTTGAAAGTTGTGGTGCTTTGGATCTATGCAGAATTGTAATTGGGTGATTCCACTGCAGTTATGTAAACATTTTCTGTTGCCATTTGAGCCCCCATATCACTATGTGCAATATCAGCAAATTATTTCTAGTCTTAGAATAACATAGGTTTTTTTTCCCACTTTATTCAGCAAATCTTCCTCCAGTAAAGCCATTCCTTCATTACCACAGAAACATGCTTCAGTTGTATGCATTGTACTCAGAAGTGTTTTGTCATGGCAAAACTAGTGGGAGGCTTACCTGATATCTTGTTCGGATTGTTCCTAGTTTATTGGGGGAAAAACATTTTAATCTCCCATGGAAAGGGCTAATAGACCCAGTGGAAGTTGTCTAGTCAGAAGTGTGAACTAACAGTATCAGTGTCTGCCTTTTTATGGAGGTTGATTTGTGTGAGACATTTGAGTACTTGTCGCATGTTTACCTTTTGAAGCTTTAGCAGTATGGTCTGTGCTTATATAAATGTACTTTTTGGATACTTAACTGTTTTCTTCCCTATTCTAATCAGCCTGCCCTTTTGTTCCCATAGAAAACACTTTCTGCAGTGGTGATCATGTTTCATGGCACAGTCCTTTGGACAGTAGTGAGTCTAGAATCCAGCATATGCTTCTGACTGAAGACCCTCAACTTCAACCTATACAGACCCCCTTTGGAGTTGTGGCTTTTCTACAGGTAAATTGTATTTTTACTTTTAAGACCTCACCTTTACTTGTTTTGCTTAATGCTTAGAGCCTCATTGATGAGTTTAGAAGAAAGGTTTTCAAAAGGTCACAACTAGGTGTTCTTTTGGCATGGCTAATGTAGCAACTTTAAGAAAAGGTCTGCTTCAAATCATTTGACTTTTGCTTGAATCATGTATTAACCAACAATCTTCCTTTGTAAAGTCAGTATGTTCCATGGCCTGTTTCTGTTCATAGAAAACATTTCACATTGTCTGGTAACTGGTATTTTTTAATGCTGCATCACTTGTACAAAATCTCTCTGTCAGAGATGCTGGGTTAGCAGATTGTATTGACTGGGGAAATTATTTTTTTGAGCTGTGATACAGAATCTGAATTGCCTAGACATAGTAAAATCTTGAGTCTAATTATGGTGGCAGCCAAAAAAGCAATTACTAGAAAATGTAAATCAAAGTCTAGACCAACTTTACTAGAAGTAGTGAGTATAGTAACAGATAACTGGAATTGGGATCTTTAGAAAAGGAACAGATCTAACTACATAGAAAAAAATGTGAATTGTGGGAACAGTATATGCCGAGAAGGAACAAGGTTTAAGAGGCAGGATTTGAGTGAGCCATATAATGCTTAACTGACATTGACTGGATAGATTGTACATGATGTATAATGTATGCAGCTACAGTTGTTACAATAGTGTCTGTGATGAATAATGTTTGCAACTAAAGTGGTGTCAGTGTTTGTATTTCATTTATATAAATGTAAGAGTGTCTATGTCATTTGTGATAATTTAATAAGGATGTTTATTGGGGAAAAAAAAAGACAGCATTGCAAAACACTTAAAAGATGATTGAGCTGTTTCATCTGTGATGTCATGCACCAAAGTCATTGTAACCTAAGAAGGGAGGGCTAGTTTAACAGTTTGGGTCACCTGAAGTATAGGTGGAGACTCGAGCCATAGTCAAATCACAAATTCAGGAGCTGGACATTTAAATTAGGCCGAATTTGTATGACGGAAAATGAATCTGAAAAATGTTAGTAAGCTGTTTTAACAGAGATGTAGAATAAAGTGGAAAATCAAAATATTTATCAAATGGCACCAGGTGGTGCATTAATTTGTACAAACATTAATTTTCTGATATCCTCTTTATCTGTGTCAGGATTTGAGAAAGCCAGATCATATCTGTCTAGACCAGAGACGTGCAGAATGCTCGCTTGAGAACTCAGTCACCATAATACTGTCATTCAAATGTACTAACAGTTGTGGTTTATATATGTTGCAGAAGGACAGAGCCTTGACTACAGTATATGTTGCACAAAGACAGAGCTTAGATGACCTGAGGGAAATGACCAGTTCTGGTGCTTATTGGTATTGACAGGCACGATGGTGGGGGTGGAGCAGCGATGCAAAACTACCACATTTACGTGGAAACTAGGGGAGAGGGATTGCAAAGAGTGTGTAAGGGTGCCGACATGGTTACTAAGCCTTTGTTTGTTGGTAAGTTGCAATACTGACTGCTTTTGGGGTATGCTCTTGCAGTGGGAAGTCACAGTGGGTTTCTTGAGATGATGTAAGTAGTTCATCCTTCCACCAAGGGTTGTGGCGATAGCACTCTAGATAATGCCGTCAGTTGCTGAGATGCCAGCAGTGGCAGAAGCAACACTCATGGCTGCTTATTTGATACCTCTCCCAGATTACTCTCACTCAGAAAGTACTGTGGTTATAGACATCCTTCTATTCCAATGTTGCAGTATTCTTGGTGTGGGCTTTCCCACCTCAGGTGACCTGTACATCGGCTCCTATACAAAAGCTTCAGCTTGGCTGTTGTAGATGTTCTTCGTGTTTCACTGTTGCAGTCATCACACTTGGGTTATCCTGCCAGGGGTAGCCCTCAGTCTGCCCGAGTACCAGAGGCTTGGTACTTCAGCGTTGGTTGCTGTAGGATTGGCGTCAGGTCATCAGTGGTATAAAATCAGGCAGCCGACGCCATTGCATCAGTCTTTCTCTCCAAGGAGCCCGAAGCACGAGTGCTGGTTGGCCACTATCTGAGTTTTCATTTCCGAATTGAAGTTGAAGTCTTCTAAAGCCAAGTACCCCGTTGGTGATCCTTTTTTCTTGCTCTAACAGATGTCAGAAAAAGTTAACATATGTCTCACCTGTGGAAAGCAAATACCACACTGAGACTTCCATTCTTACTGCGTCACATGTTTAGGCCGAGACCACGACATCCCTCGCTGTCACTTTTCTTTGTTCAACGTCAAAACTATACGTCGTTGGGCCCTTATTGTAGCTAGATATTTTCGCTCTCAGTCCTCTATCTCTGATATGGCTTTTGTAAGCCATCCGACTACCGATCTTCCGAAACAAAATGTAAGGATAAAGACAGACAAGACCGCACAGGTCCAAAACTGCCGATGACGCTTCCGTTAAGCTAGTCGTCAGTTCTCTGGTCCTCAGTGAGGCGCTTTCGTAGCCTCTGATGCCCATGTGAATTTGCAGGCTGCTACCAATACCCTTTCGGAGTATGGTATGCCGCAAGACTCTTTCCGACTAAGGATCCTGCAGATGTCTCTACCTTGGATGGGTCTGGAGCTGCTGAGCAGGCACCGGCTTCCGAGGAAGTTCTTCACACTACTGACACTCGACAAAAAAATGACCCAAGCTCAGGCACCTGCTTCCATGGCTCGATCTCAAATGCTTAAAATGGCGGAAGACCTTATTATGCTTATTAAGAGAAGCCAGCTACCCCTTCCAAAAGAAAGAGACTTGTCCCCAGTGGTTTTATCTGGACCAGGAGTCCAGTGACTCTGATGCTTCTGAATATGAAGACATGCAACCCCTCTCTGCTTATGAGGATTCTGATGCAGAGGAATCCATTCCTTTTGCCTCTCCACCTGAGGATTTTTAATTTGGTGAAACCCTACATAACTCAAGGGAGCATTTCCAGTGGGAATGTCAGGACTATCCTCCATCAAAAAAAGAGACTCAGAGAATTCTTAGATGTACCACAGCACAGACCTTTAGCCATTCTTCCTGTCCTGGATGTTTTGGATGATGTTTTTATGGAATCCAGTTTGACTCCTGACACCCTTCCTCCTGCTCCTGGGAAACCTGACAGGTACTGCAGAGTCCCTGACTCTCACAAATTCCTTTTCAGAACTCCTACTGCTGACCCAGAGGTCATCTCCCAAGGACCTAAAGGAATTAAAGCAACCTCAGCTAAGAATCCCACCCCCTCAGACAGGGATTCCTGAACTTTAGACAGATGAGGTAAAAAAGTATACACCTCTGCAAATCTTGCTATTAGAGCACTAAATTGTCAGTTCCACATGCTGAAATAGCAGCAACATGCCATGGAACTACTCAAACAAAAAAGATCTTCCTTTCCTGCTTGTGCAGAAAATAAAGAATTCATCATCTTTTTGCTGTTTCCATTAGGGGTCGCCACAGCAGATCATCTGTTTCCATTTCTTCCTGTCCTCTGCATCATCCTCTTTCACACCAACCACCTGCATGTCCTCTCTCACCACATCCATAAACCTTATCTTAGGCCTTCCTCTTTTCATCTTACCTGGCAGCTCCATCATTAGCATCCTTTTCCCAATATACCCAGCATCCTTCTTCAGCACATCTCCAAACCAATGCAATCTCGCCTCTCTTGCTTTGTCTCCAAACTGTCCAACCTGAGCTGACCCTCTAATATACTGATTCCTAATTCTGTCCATCCTAGTCACACCCAGTGCAAATCTTAACCTCTTTAACTCTACCACATCCAGCTCGGACTCGTGCCTTTTCGTCAATGCCACCGTTTCCAACCCATATAACATAGCCGGTCTCACTACCCTCTTGTAGACTTTCCCTTTCACTCTTACTGGTACCCATCTGTCACAAATCACTCCTAACACTCTTCTCCACCCATTCCGCCCTGCCTGTACTCTCTTCTTCACCTCTCTTCCACACTCGCCATTACTCTGAACTGTTGATCCCAAATAGTTAAACTCATCCACCATTACCAACTCTATTCCCTGCATCCTCACCATTCCTCTAGCCTCCCTCACATTTACACACATATATTCTGTTTTAGCCCTGCTGACCTTCATTCCTCTCCTCTCTAAAGCATATTTCAACCTCTCCAGGGTCTCCTCAACCTGGTCCCTACTCTCACTACATATCACAATGTCATCTGCAAACATCATAGTCCACGAGGCCTTCTGTCTGATCTCATCTGTCAACCTGTCCAACACCACATCAAATAAGAAAGGGCTCAGAGCTGATCCTTGATGTAATCCCACTCCACCTTAAACGTAATTGTCACTCCCACCGCAGTCCTCACCAATGTCACACAACCCTCGTACATATCCTGTACTACTCTTACATACTTCTCTGCCACTCCCGACTTCCTCATACAATAGCACAACTCCTTTCTAGGCCACCCTGTCATATGCTTTCTCGTAAGTCCACAAAGACGCAAAGGAATTACAAGAGCTTATGCATTCTGCAAGCCAAGTTACTAAGCACACCTTGCAATGTGGCTTTGACACCCTAGAAGCATCTTGCAGGGCAACAGTCACCAGTTCTGTCCTTAGAAGGCATGTTTGGATTAAGGAACATACCTTGCCAGACCATGTCAAATCAAAATTATTGGATGCTCCGTTGAACAAAGACAATTTGTTTGGCACCAAGGCAGAAGAGATCTTAAAAAGATGGAAGAAAAAGCTAAATCTATGCAGACAGTAAAAGACTTTTTACAGGTTCAATCTCCGAGTTTCAGTAGGCATTGCCCCACCAAGCACTGGTCCTTTCCAGCCCCCTCCAGGCCAGCTCAGCCCAGACCCAGGGGAAACAGAGCCCCCAGACAGCAGTCCCAGGGAATGCAGAAATCTAAGCAATGGAGTTCCTCCTCTTCAAAAAATAGGGAGTGCTAAACCATCCCCTTATGGTAAGAACCTCCACCCCCTTACCTCTGCCCACCTGCTTCTCCCCAGGAGGAAAACTCTCCTTCCATGCAAACAAAAGGGCCTCTGTTACCAACGACCAATTGGTGCTCAACATAGTGTCACGGGGATACAAATATTATTTACACACTCTGCCAGCCCCAGATCTTCCTCCAAACCAGTGGGCAGAGGCCAGAAAGCAAGTCCACTCCCTGCTCTCCATGAGGGCAATTCAGCATGTTCCTGCAGACCAGATAGGCCAAGATTTTTATTCCAGATTTTCCCTGGTACCTAGAAAAGAGGGCACCTGGCGCCCAATCCTAGATCTAGCCATTCTAAACAACTTTCTGGTGATACCAAAATTCAAAATGCTCACCCTCCAGCATCTTCTTCCTATGCTTTCCAAGGATGCTTAGTTAGCCACCCTAGACCTAAAAGAGGCCTACCTACACATCCCATTCAGGGAATCTTGCAGTTTAGGGCAGGATCTTTGCACTTTCAGTTCTCTGCGCTTCCCTTTGGCTTATCCACTGCTCCCAGAGTTTCATAAAATGCCTGGCTCCAGCCATTGCTTTTTGCAGACAAAGAAATATTCAAATTTACCCTTACTTAGATGATTGCCTGATTCAGGCAGACAGTCGGGAAAAACTGTTACAGCACCTGACGTTTGTAAAGGACCTACTGACCTCCCTGGAGTATATTATCCACGACAAAAAATCAAAACTAGTCTCCACACAAAAAATTGTATTCCTGGGAGCAAGCCTGGACATAGCATCCCAGATGGCATTCCTTAATCCAGAAAAACAAGCCTACCTGACAGGCTACTTCTCTCAGCTAGCCACCAGAACCCAGTTATCCGCAAGGAAAATCCTGCAAGTTCTAGGGTTCATGGCCTCCTGCAGTCTACTCATTCCATATGCCAGGCTGCATATGAGGAAACTATAATGGTACCTAAAAAGCCTTTGGTGTCAACACTCTCAAGACCTGGAAGCTATCATACCAATGATACCCTGTCTAAGGAAAGATTTTCTTTGGTGGGCAGCAGCATGCAACCACAACAAGGACTTTCCCTTCTCACAAACCCACGCCACCCAGATCCTCACCACAGACTCATCAGACTATGCCTGGGGTGCACACCTGGATGGCAGGTGCATTCAGAGCCATTGGGGGCCAAATCAAATACATCAACCAAAAAGAGTTGCTAGCTGTTCAGCACTCTCCGACAGCTTTCAGACCCTCTACTGATCAAAACAGACAACACCACAGTGATGTGGTATATCAAGAAGCAGGGATGGACTCGCTCTTATCCCCTCTGCAGGCTTGCCATGACCCCTTTGCACACAGCCTCAACCATGCAAATTCACCTGCTAGCACAATTCCTGCTAGGCTCCCTAAACTCTCTGGCAGGCAACTTGAGCACAAATGTGCTAGACTCACAAGAGTGGCAGCTAGACCACAGAACCCTCACCCTTGTAACCAAGAAATGGGGCACCCCGAGGGTTGACCTCTTTGCCTCCCACTCCAGTCATCAACTCCGCAAATTCTGCACCAGGGAACCTCACAGCAAGGTCTGGAAAGTGGATTCTCTGTCCTTCCAATGGGTAAACCTCTTGGTCTATACATTTTCCCTTCTACCATTCATTTCAAGGGTACTGCGCAAAATATGGGAGGAAAAATCCAGGGCAATCCTGATTGACCCAGACTGGCCATGCCAGCACTGGTACCCACTACTGCGCAGCCTGTCACCACTGCCACCATGGCACCTACCTCAGATCCCAACACTCCTGACCCAGAAGGATGGAGAATTCATGCATCCCCAATTGCAGACCGTCAACCTAGCAGCCTGGCTTATTCCCTGACCTGTCCTCAAGCTGCCAGCCTAAGCAAACAAGTCCTAGATGTTATACGTGAGGCCAGACACCCCAGCACTAGAAAATCCTATGCTGATGAGTGGAAAAGGTTTTGCACCTGGATCCAGGCTAAGGGAGTTGAAACAGCACCGCCCTCCCTACTTCTCATCCTGGATTACCTAGCAGACCTGTTGCACAAGGGTCAATCCTTCTCTTCTACTAAAATTCATGCCTCTGCCATCTGTTCTCATTACAGCGCAGAGCCACCTTTCTTCTCATACCCTCTCATCAAACCGGTCCTAAGAGGGGCTAACAACTTAAGGCCACCCAGGAGAACTCCTACTCCAGCTTGGGGCCTTAACTTTGTGTTGGAAAAGCTCACCTTTACCTCCCTTTGAACCTGCAGCTTCAGCAGAGTTAAAATTCCTCTCTTGGAAAACAACTTTGCTTCTGACCATCACTTCATCTAGAAGAGTTTCAGAGCTGCAAGCACTCGTGACTGTAGAGCACTTCATCATTTTCCATGCTGACAGGGTCTCCCTCAGGACTAACCCATCATTCATGCCTAAAGTGGTGTCCAGTGTGGCTCTAAACAAATCCATTAATTTGCCCACCTTTTTCCCTAATCCACAAAACAAGGGGGAAAGGATTCTGCACCCTCTAGATGTGCACAGACAGCTCAGATTCTGTCTGGATAGGACTAAGTCTTTTAAAAAACTGACCAATTGCTAGTCAGCTTCGCAGCAGGGGCAGAGGGCAAGGCCCTATCCAAACAAACACTATCCAAATGGATAGCACACTGTATCCATTTTTGCTACAGACAGCACAGGAAACTGCACCCAAAGGGGGTCAGGACGCATTCCACCAGGGCAACCTCCACCTCTGCAGCTTTTCTCAGAGGGATCCCCCACCAGGGACATCCTTGAGGCTGCAACATGGACTTATGGTCATACCTTCACTAAGCATTACCACCTGCCTATCTTCTCCAAATCCAGGGCAGGCTTTTCCACTGCAATCTTGCAGGGCATCATAGCCAGCCTCCAGTCTTCTTTATTGCCTCCTCCCTTTTCTTCAGCTTTGGGAATCAACCCAAGTGTGATGACTGCAACAGTAAGACACGAAGAACGTAGTACAGTTGTGTACACTTACCATAAATGTAGATGTTCGAGTGTATTCACTGTTGCAGTCCTGGTTTCCCACCCTCCATCCCCCTTGTCTCTCTCAATCCCCCCCCCTCGTTCCCCTTACAGGGAATTTTTGGTATTTACTTTTCTACTGGGGGTGGCCTTCCACCATAACCTAGCTCCCCATTTGGGTGCTCCTGACAGTAGGGGCAAGAAAAACTGATGTAATGGCGCCAGCTGCCTGGTTTTATACCACTGACAACCTGACGTTAGACCTGGAGCTACAGCAACCGATGCAGAAATACTAAGCCTCTGGCATTCGGGCCGACTGAGGGCTACCCCTGGCAGGATAACCCAAGCATGATGACTGCAACAGTGAAAACACTCGAACATCTACATTTATGGTAAGTGTACACAACTGTACATTGCATGGGGCGTCAAACATAGGGCCATATACCAGGGACCTTAAATGTGACATCTGCATCCACAGACCTCTGAACTTTTCAGCCTTAGAAGACCGCCACATCGTGTGCCTCACTCCTTCAACACACGACGTCTAAAAGCTAAGTATTCTGTTGGGGTTTTCTTCTTTAATTACTAGCTAAAGCTTGGTTTGTTGTAGCAATCCTTAGCCGATGTCAGCAAAAAACGGCAAATGCCAATGCGGGCGCTAGATAGCAGATAAAGACATGCACGACTGATGCGTGTTTTGCTTAGGCTGGGAGCACAACGACAACGCTTGCTCTATCCGCAGGTCTTTTGTTCCAAAGACCTCTGGCCTCTGGCCACACTAAATCTCTACCCAAAAGTTCAACAGCTTAAAAAAATCAGCTCTTTGGATGGATCCCGTCTCTGAGGCCTCAACTGAACTTCTGCGAAAGAAGTCTACGTTTTTTAGGCCCACTTCCTCTGCCACTCCGCTGTTGGATGCCCCACCAGCTACTGATTTAGGAGTTAAGGGACTTCCAGACCAGTAGACTTCTATGGCGACCTTGGAGAAAGCCACTTCACAGTTGACGACCGGCATGCACCCGGAGACAACCCAGACACTGGGTACTGCCAAGGTCGGGGGTGCCAGGATCCCTCCACCAGACTCTGCTACCCTTAGCCAGGCATCTGACTCCAGGCCTACTTCTTGGAATACCCCAGTCAAAAATAAACAAAAAAACAAACATCTGGCTACACCCACTGAAGGCCTGCCTGATTCACCTCTTCTTAATGCAGGCTCTTCTGGCCCTTAGGCCTTCAGCCTCTTCTCCAGCTACTCTTCCTTTGCTTAGCCCTAGGCCTGCCTTGCTTCTTTCCTTGCACCACGTACCTCACAAAAGAGGGAAGAAGAGCAAGAGACCTATTATTCCTCTTCTGCAGAATCCATTTCTTACACTTCCCAAATAGCCACTCCTCAAGAGTATTACTCACCAGATGGTGAATTTATTGAGGAAGACTCTCCCCCCTGAGGATATCGCCTTTGGTGAAACTATCACCAGAGTTAAAGAATACTTTAAATGGAACACCTCACAAATGTCCGAGACTCTAAAGAGATATTTTGAGCTTTTACAAGTGGAATCTCACTCCCCTTCTGCCATTCCACCTGTCATCCCTGCCTCTTTAGATGCCTTTGCTCCGGATAAGAGGCCAGACCGCTTCTGCAAGGTGCCTGATTACCAAAAATTCTTAGTCAAGCCTCCCTTGGCAGATCCTGCTGTGATTGCCATCTCACCAGATAAACAATCCAGACTCATTCCGTCTGCGCCTCTCTTACATACAGACAAAGACATAAAAACAATGGATAGAATTGGAAAGGAGGTCTTACAACTCTTCCACATTGGCCTTTAGAGACATCAGCTGTCAAACCCACATGTCCAAATATGCTTTGGACCTGGTCTGTCAAGCCACTACTCTGCTGGCTGCTACTCCTGACTGTCCCACTAAAGCTGACATCTCTTCCAAACTAGCTCTGGGTGCTCAAGTACCCAGGCAATCAATTAGATGCAGTTGTGATGTTGCAGAGCATCTGCCTCTGTTCTCAGGAGATGCTCCTGGCTTTGTCTGTAACACTTACGAAAAGACTTGGTCCAAAATCTTAGATGCCCCCTGGACCCTAATTTCCTGTTTGGCAAACAATCAGCAGACCTGCTCAAAAATCTGCAGGAAAAGAGCAAGGAATTGCAAGACATCATGCATCTATTGATGTCCCCAATTCCCAAATATTACAGGAATTACCCTGCCAAAGGCCACTTTTGTCCGACGAAAGCTGCCCTCTGCTGGACCTACCTCTTCCAGACAAAGAGGAACCAGAAGACAAACCCTGCCAGTTTAGCTGTCTGTCAGCCTCCCTCTAGACAGCCCTTTCAAGGCAGAAGAGGCCCCAACAGTGTGTGACTGCCTTGACCTCCTTCCCCTTTCCACCCACCTCTCCCACTGCCTCCTCTTTTGGAAAACCATCACCACAGACAAATGGGTTCTGGGTGTTATTCAAAAAGGATACTTCCTCTCCTGGAAAGAGAGGCCACTCTTAAGGGGTGTCTCCTTTTCCCCCACAAAAATCAAGGACCCCTCTTCCCACAGGTTCTGACAGACATTCTGAACTTGGACACCATAGAACCTGTCCCTCCAGGACAGGAAGGAAAGACTTCTATTCATAGGTTCATAGGTTTATACTAGGCTATCTGCCCTAAGGCATTTATAAGCCTAGCCCAAATTTTTGTGGCTTACGCCACCCCTTATATGAAAAAATACCGTGCCCATTAGTTTGTTGTGCCTCTGTCCAGCAGTGACACAGAGATGATTCCCGGGGTAAACCTACGATCTCCCATCCACAGGTCTAGATGTTCTATTCAAGACTATTCCTGGTCCCCAAAATCAATGGATCATGAAGACCCATTCTAGTCCTTTCCTTCTTAAACCTGTTCTTAAAAGTGCTCACCTTCAGAATGTTGTCCCTTCCAAATTTACTCTCTCTCATACTGGCCAAGACTTTCATGGCCACACACGACCTGAAAGAAACCTGTTTGCACATTCCCATTCTACCCTCCCACAGAAAATTGTTATGTTTCTCTGAACCCTCCTCTCATTTCCGATTTGCTGGTTTGCCCTTTGGTTTGTCCACTGCCCCCAGAGTGTTCACAAAATGTCTGGCAACCGCCATTGCAGAACACAGGAGATTCAGATTTATTCCTGCCTATATGACATCCTGATCCTAGAAGACTGCAAAGAAACCCTGTTAATCCATCTAGACTTCACCATGTGCCTGCTACAAAGTCTGGGGTTCACCTTCAACCTCACAAAATCATCTTTGACACCAGAACAAGGCAAAATATTTCTGGGTTGCAGGATCAAACTCAACATAATGAAACCCTTTCTTCCCCAGGACAAGGTCAGCTCCCTGACCTCCCATTTCAAAGCCCCGATGCAGACCCAAATAATAACTGCAAGGCAATTTCTAAGGACCCTAGGCCTAATGGCAGCCACCATCCCCATGCTTCCACTAGCCAGAATGCACATGGGAAAGCTACATTGGTCTCTAAAAAAATGTTTGGTCTCAGCACCAATATCCTGTAGAGCAAGAAGTCACACTTCTGCCCTTCCTAAAGGCAGAAGTAATTTGGTGGATTCAGCATGTCCAGCTGAACCCGGGACTTACTCTGCAGCCTCTGTCCCAAACCAGGTTATGCGTACAGATGCTTTAGACTCGGGATGGGGAGCCACAATGGCATCTAACAAACACATCAACGTGAGGGAAATGACAGCAGTCCTTCTAGCACTGAAAGCTTTCATCCCTCTCCTACTACCAGGTGTTTTCCAAATAGTAACAGACAACACCACAGTTATGTGGTACCTTAACAAGCGGGTGGAACAACAGCGTACCACCTGTGCAGACTAACCTTACTGATATGGGACCCAGCCTCTCGACACAACTTGTCCCTGCAGGCATCCTACATCCCCTCGCAGGACAACAAACAAGCAGTCCTTCTCAGTAGGACATCTTCTCCACAGCACGAATGGATGTTGGACAGGAATGTCTTCTTAGACATTGTCTACCGGTGGGGCACACCAAGTAGACTTGTTTGCCTCCCCCCAGAACAGACAACTGCAGACCTTCTGCTCCAAGACCTACTCCCCTCTAACTTGGAGAGTAGACATCTTCAGCATTTCTTGGAAGGGAAAGTTTCTATATGCCTTTCCTCCCTTCCCATTAATTCAGAAAGACCTCCTGAAAATCAGGAGAGACAAACCAAAAATATTGTTGGCGACTCCTTTCTGGCCAAGGCAGCACTAGCACCCCCTTCTTCTCAATCTAGCCAATGGCAATCACCACAAGTTACCCCACAAGGTGGACCTTCTGACACAACAAAAGGGAACCCTCATCCACCCACACTTGCAGATGTTGTCACTGACACTGTGGGTGATAAACTTCTAATTCCCTTTAGGCATCACTACTCTGAGGATAGGCTTTCAGTCCTGAGGGAGGCCAGGAAACCTACAAGAAAATCATACTTAGCTAAATGGGAAAGATTTTCAAAATGGTGTCTGGACAAGGGCAGGGATCCATGCATCGCAGATCCCCTCCCTAGTTCTTGCATATGTTTGTCAGCTAGTAAAGGGCAGACTCTTACTCTTCAGTGAAACTCCACATGTTCTTCATGTTTCACTGTTGCAGTCATTACACTTGGGTTATCCTGCTGGCAGGCTACCCTCAGTCGGCCTGAATTCCAAAGTCTAGGTCCGGCGTCGGTTGCTGTCACCTCTTCCCTGACGTCAGTGCACCAGGGTTATAAAAGATGCAGCCGATGCCATTTTCTTCAGTCTTTCTTGCCGTGTGGTGCCCGAAGCATAAGCAGTTTGCAAGTGCCAGTCGGCCGACTCCTGAGATTTTCGTGTTCGAGTTTCAGAAGTCTTCATTAAAAGCTAAGTACCCCGTTAGGGAAACTTTTTTCTTGCTCCAGACCGATGTCAGAAAAAGTTAATACTTGTATTTCTTGTGGGAAGCAAATACCTCATAAGGACTTTCATTCTTACTGTATTCATTGCCTAGGCCCTGACCACGGCGTTGCTAGTTGTCGGTTCTGTGCTAGATTTAACCAACGCACTATTAAGCGTCGGTACGATTTTGCATTTCACTATTTTGGTAGAAGATCGTCAGATAGCCTTCCGACTACCGGAATTCACAAGAAACGCAAAGAAAAGGAAAAAGGCATCCGAGATCCAAAACCGACGACGAGGCTTCTTCTAAGCCAGTCGCCGGTTCTCATTGAGGTGCCTTCGCAGTCGCCGGTTCTCAGTGAGGTGCCTTCGCAGCCCCTGACGCCCACTACTTTAGACCAGCAGGCCACTAAAGACTCCCACGTGGATTCAATTGTACATTAAAACAACTTCAGCTTCAAAGGCAAAAGCTAAAGCACCATTAAAGACAAAGAAACAAGTACAACAGCCTCATGGATAGGCCTCCATGCCCAAAAAACAGATGCTCAAAATGGCCGAAGACCTAATTACTTTGATCAGGGGTTCCCATCCCCCTCCAGATAAAAGGCCTAGGCAAGAGACAGAATATGAATCTTTAGATCAGGTTTCCATTTCATCTGATTCCTGTTCTGATCAGGAATACTGTCTTCCTCCCTATGAGGATTCTGATGCTGAAGAATCTATCCCTTCAGCCTCTCCTCCTGAGGATTACATTTTTGGGGAAACTTTGCATACCATGAGGGAGCATTTCCACTGGGAGAGCCAAGATTTTTCAGAATCTAAGAAAAGGCTCAGAGACCTCCTGTTATTACCACAACACAGGCCCCTAGCTATTCCACCTGTGTTAGACATTGTAGATGATGTATTTTCAGAGTCCAGTCTGACCCTAGACTCTTTGCCTCCAGCTCCTGTTAAGCCGGACAGATACTATAGGGTTCCTGACTCTCATAAATTCCTTTTCAAAATCCCTGCTGCTGACCCAGAAACTATCTCTCAGGGTCCCAAAGGGGTCAAGGCTTCCACTGCAAAAAAAACCTACCCCCTCTGACAGGGACTCTAGGGTATTGGACAGATGGGGAAAAAAGATTTACACTTCTGCTGCCTTGGCTATAAGGGCTTTAAATTGTCAGTTTCATATGCTCAAATATCAGCAATATATTATGTCACTGCTTAAACAGAAAATGTTGATAAATTCTGAATGTGCAGAAAACAAAGAAATGGAGGATTTATTGCACGCAGCTGAACAAGTTGGAAAGCATACTTTGCAGTGTATTTTTGATTCTTTGGAGGCCTCCTTTAGGGCCGCTGTTGAGGTTTTGTCATCAGGAGGCATGCTTGGTTAAAGAAATAAAATCTGCCTGATCATGTCAAAGCAAAATTATTAGATGCTCCATTACAGCATGATACCTAGTTTGGTGTTAAAGCAGAAGAGGTGTTAAAGAAAATGGAGGACAAGGCTAAATCTATGCAAATGATTAAAGATTTCTTACAGGTACAGCCTCTGAGATTTAGCAGACACTGGCCTACAAAGAATTGGTCCTTTCCAGTGTCAGACAGACCTCAGAGGGGCAGCTACAGACGCCCAAGAGGCAGATCTCAGCCCTAAGGTTCGTACAGATGTCCTTCATGGATGCATCTGCAGTCATAACAAGTGGGTTGTCCTGTCGTCAGGCAGCCCTGCAGTCGGTTGTCCTGTCGTCAGGCAGCCCTGCAGTCGGCCGGATTCCAAAGTCCGGGTCTGGCTTCGGCTGATGTCGCACTCCACCCGACGTCATCTCTGTTGGCCTTCGGGTATAAAAGCATCAGCCGACGCCATTTTCCTCAGTCTTTCTTGCCGCGTGGCCAAGCAGAAGCTGTTTGCAAGTGCGGTCGGTCGGATCCAGAGATTACTTCTACCGAATACTACAAGACTTCTAAAGCTAAGTACCCCGTTGGGGACTCTTTCTTGCCTCAGCCGATGTCAGAAAAAGTTAACAATTGTTTAACCTGTGGGAAACAAATACCTCATAAAGATTTCCACTCTTACTGTCTGCCTTGTTTAGGCCCAGCCCGCGTAGCAGCCTGTTCGCCTGTGCCTCTTTCAACCGGCGAACGCTTAGGCGTCGGTCGGAGTTTGCAGAACAGTTTTTCGGTTCTGATTTTGCGTACATTATGCCGCCGGATCCTCCGACTACCCCCAAAAAGCATAAAGATAAAGACCGACACTCGCGGTCTGGTTTCGGCGAAACCACGGTAAAGCAAACGCGAGTGTCTCGGTTTCGGCGAAACCGAGAAAACTGCTCAAAGTACAGCTGAACCTATTCTTACAACTGAGGCCCCTGCTACAACTCTTGAATCGACCTCAGAAATTTTACCCACTACGGTGGTTGACTTATCAGACACCATCCCTTGGACGTCTCTACCCCAGCATGTGGTGCTGCTAGGCCTCCAGCTGCCATGTCCATTAAGGCCTTCGCCAGGGCTAAAGCAGCCAAGACTACTAAAACAGTGCCTGTTAAACCCCCACATCCAGGCCCTCTTCTAGTTCTCAAATGCTTTCTTTGGCAGAAGATTTAATTTCTTTAATTAGAGGATCTCAATCTCACCCAGACAGGGCCTCTCAGCCCCAGAGAAGAGACCTAGGGCAGAGCCCCTGAGCCAGTGTCTTCTGATGATTCTGCTGATGAATCAGACATAACTGACCAGCCTGAGGCTCCCTTCTCCAATTTTGAAGATTCTGATGCTGAAGAATCCATTCCAGCTGCTTCCCACCAGAAGAATTCTCCTTTGGGAAACCTTGCATGCCATGAGAACAGTTCCAATGGCAGCAACAGGATTTTTCAGACTCTAGAAAAGACTTAGGACCTTTCTGCACCTCCCACAGCACAGGCCCTTAGCTATACCTCCTGTTCTCTCTGTGGTGGATGATGCTTTCAATGATGTTTGCTCCGCTCCAGATTCTTTACCCCAGCCCCTGCCAAACCAGACAGATTTTACAGGGTGCCAGATACTCATCACCACCTTTACAAGGCCCCACTTGCAGACCCAGAAACTATATCCCAGGGTCCCAAGGCAGTAGCGACCACAGCTAAAACCCTATTCCTTCTGAAAGGGAAGCAAGGTCATTAGACAGATGGGGTAAAGGTCTACACTTCAGCTACTCTCTCAGCTAGAGCTTTAAACTGTCAGTTTCACATGATACAATACCAAGAGTTTATGCTTGATCAGTTAACTAAAAAACTAACCAATGATGAATCTCTTGATAAGAAATATGTATTAGAGATGGTAAATAACATACAACAGGTTAGCAACCATTCCTTAAAATGTGGCTATGATGCACTGGAGGCTTCATTTAGATCAGCCATGACAGGCACAGTGATAAGAAGGCATGCATGGCTAAAGGAACAAGCTTTACCGGATCATGTTAAAGCTAAGTTGCTAGATGCTCCTATGGACAAGACAAGTTTGTTTGGTACACCTGCCCAGCAGGTTATGAAGAAAATGGAAGAAAAGGCAAAATCTGTTCAAACAGTTAAAGATTTCTTGCAGGTTCAACCCCCAAGGTTTAGCAGGAACTGGCCTGCCAAAATTGGTCCTTTCCTGACTCCACAAAATTTCAAAGGGGCAGGAATAGACGTTCCAGAGGCAGAAACCAATCCAGAGGAGGTGCCTACAGAGGCGACAGTGGCAAGGTAACAACAGAGGCACAGACACAGCCACTGCCACTACATCAGCACAACCACAGTGACTTAATCCTAAATCCGCCTACCAGGGAACAAATAGCAGCTCCTCTAGGCGGAAAGTTAACCTTATTTTCAAAGAACTGGCACTACATAACAAAAGACAAGTGGATTTTACAAACCATAGATCAAGGTTACGGTTTCACTTCCACACTTTACCAATCAAAAGAGGAATGCCAAATCTACCTCCAAATCAAAAACAGAGGCTCTCGCCAGATAATGGAGTTAGCAAACATGAGAGCTGTGGAAAGAGTGCCAACAGCAGAACAAGGAAAGGGTTCTACTCAGACTATTCCTAGTTCCAAGAAAGGAAAAAGTTGGAGACCAATTCTCGACCTGTCCACCTTAAATACATACATCATTGTCCCAAAATTCAAAATGCTGACCCTACAGCAACTTCTTCCCATGCTGGGCAAGGAGTCTTGGCTGGTAACTCTAGATCTCAAGGAGGCATACCTGCACGTCCCCATTCGACCAATCTGCAGAAGATACCTCAGATTTCTTGCAGGATCAGAGCACTATCAATTCTCAGCATTGCCCTTTGGCTTATCTACTGCGCCCAGAGTATTCACAAAATGCCTGGCATCAGTAAACGCCCATTGCAGACTACAGGGAATTCAAATTTACCCATACCTGGACGACTGCCTGCTACAAGGGGACAACAAAAGCAAGCTGACAACAGATTTACAAAGGGTCATTTACTTGCTACAAGGACTGGGATACACAGTCAATTTACAAAAGTCAAGGCTGATACCATCCCAAACAAGGACGTTCTTGGGCGGAATTGGACACAGTACAACAAATGGCATTCCTGACTACAGAAAAACAAAAGAACTTCCTCTTTACTTCTTGGCACTAACAAAACTGAACAAGTTAACAGCAAGAAAAGTTCTGCAGGCCTTGGGCTTCATGGCATCATGCATAATCTTGGTCCCATTTGCCAGACTACATATGAGGAAACTACAGTGGTACCTAAAGAATTTATGGTCCCAACACAGACACAATCTAGAAACAGAAATCCCACTAATTCCATGCTTAAAACAGGAGTTCCTATGGTGGGCTCAGGCATGCCAGTCAAACCCAGGCCTACCCTTTCGCAGATGTCAACCAAGCCAGACCATCACAACAGACGCTTCAGACCTAGGATGGGGGCCCACATGCTGGACAAATGCGTGCAAGGATTGTGGACACAGGATCAACTTCACCTGCACATCAATCTAAAAGAAATGCTGGCAGTAAACTGGCAATCCAAAAGTTCAAACCATTTCTCAGAGGGCCAGTTGATGATAAGGACAGACAACACCACAGTCATGTGGTACATCAACAAACAGGGAGGCACACATTCATACACCCTATGCAGACTGACCTTGGAGCTGTGGACCCTGGCACTCAGCTACAACATTCAGTTACAGGCAATATTTGTACCGGGGAAAGACAATACTCTAGCAGACATATTAAGCAGAACCACTTCGGATGCCCACGAATGGAAGCTGCACCCGGACATCTTCAAGACCATCTCAAAGAAATGGGGAATGCCACAGATAGACTTATTGCATCACCTCTCAATCACCAGCTCAAAAATACTGCACAAGGACATTCCACCCACTAGCATGGAAAGTGGACTCACTCTCCTTCAACTGGAAAGGCCTAACAGCATATGCATTCCCACCTCTTCCTTTGATACACAAGGTACTACTAAAAATCAAGGAAGAACGTCCAAGGATAATCCTGATAGCTCCAAACTGGCCAAGACAACACTGGTACCCACTACTGAAGAGCATGTCTCGAACAAAATGTGGCCAATACCTCTGATGCCTTTGATGTTAACTCAGAACAACTACAGCATCATACATCCAAACCTAAAAACGCTGCAACTGACTGCATGGAACATCACATAGCAGCAGCTAATCCAGAACTTTCCCAAAGAGTTAAAGACATTATTCTTGAAGCACGCAGACCTTCAACAAGAAGGAACTATGCTGGAAAATGGAAAAGGTTTGTCATTTGGAGTACGGAAAGAGGAAAAGATGTGTCAAACATAGATATGCCTAACATTCTGGAGTATCTGGCCGAACTTCTTCATTCAGGCCTGTCCTACTCCTCCATCAAGATACATGCATCAGCTATTTCAGCAGAATACAGCTATGATCCACCTGTTTTTTCGCACCCTTTGCTCAGTCAGTTCCTCAGAGGAATCAAGAATGTAAAACCTCCAAGGAAACCACCATTACCAGCTTGGGATTTAAACTTTGTGCTAGAAAAATTGACACTATCACCCTTTGAACCAGCAGCAACAGCAGACCTACAACACCTGTCATGGAAAACTGCTTTCCTACTGGCAATTACTTCAGCAAGGAGGGTTTCAGAACTACAGGCCTTAATGGCAGTGCAACCCTTCCTAATCTTCCACCAAGATAGAGTGTCCATGAGGACTAATCCTACATTTATGCCCAAGGTGGTATCCAGAGTGTCTTTAAACCAGGCAATCCACCTACCTACCTTCTTTCCCAACCCACAAAACAGAGGGAAAGAATACTGCATACCTTGGATGTACATAGACAGCTACGCTACTACTTGGACAGAACAAAAATAGCAGAAAGACTGACCAACTTTTTGTAGCCTATGCAACAGGAAGGGAAGGAAAAGCTATTTCCAAACAGACAATCTCCAAATGGATAGGAAATTGCATACGATACTGTTACTCCTTCCATGGAAAACCAATTCCACAGAACATAAGACCTCATTCTACAAGGGCAACAGCCACTACCACAGCCTTCTTACGAGGAGTGGCAACCAAAGACATTATTGAGGCGGCTACTTGGACCTCCGTGCATACATTTGCCAAGCATTATAATTTGCCTCTATATTCCAGATCCCGAGCAGGGTTTGCCACTGCTGTACTGCAAGGGATCCTAAACACACCATAATCTACTTTTATCCTCCCCTAGTTGGCTGTGGTATTCTACCCACTTGTTATGACTGCAGATGCATCCATGAAGGACATAGTACAGTTTTGTACCTACCATAAATGTCGATGTCCGAACTGGATAGCATCTGCAGTCAGGATTACCCTCCCTCCTTCCCCTCTGTGGTACTCCTAGGGTGTTTACCCTCCTAATAGCTAGCTGTTGGGGGGGAGTCTTTTATGGTGTATTTGTTTGTATATATGTACATATATGCTTATTGTTGTGTTTACCTCTATCTATTTGGAAACATTGGCATCTATCCATATTTTTAGCCTGCAAGAGGGCTACTGGCATCTGGGGCAAGAAACACTGAGGAAAATGGCGTCGGCTGATGCTTTTATACCCGAAGGCCAACAGAGATGACGTCGGGTGGAGTGCGACATCAGCCGAAGCCGGACCCGGACTTTGGAATCCGGCCGACTGCAGGGCTGCCTGACGACAGGTCAACCGACTGCAGGGCTGCCTGACGACAGGACAACCCACTTGTTATGACTGCAGATGCTATCCAGTTCGGACATCTACATTTATGGTAGGTACAAAACTGTACTGTCTAAACAATGGGGTGCTTCTACCTCCAAAAGTGGAGAAGACAAATCACAGCCATACAGGAAACAGTCCCAATGACTTCCCCCTGCCTGCACCAAGCACTTATCTTCTGGCAGCACCTTTAGGGGGAAAACTAGCACGTTTTTCACAAAATTGGCATATTATAACACAGGACAAATGGGTCCTAGACATAGTGTCGCAAGGCTATAAATTTCACTTCCATTCCCTGCCAAGGGCAAACGGTTGCCCAGACCTGCCAAAACCTCAATGGGCAGAGGCACAAAAGCAAGTGTCTTCCCTCATGGACATGAGGGCCATTCAACTAGTACCAGAGCAAGAGCAGGGACGAGGACTTTATTCAAGACTGTTCTTGGTACCAAGAAAGGACAAGACCCGGAGACCAATACTGGACCTTTCTATTCTAAACACATACGTGGATATACCAAAATTCAAAATGTTGACTCTACAGCAACTTCTGCCCATGCTGGGCAAGAAGGCTTGGCTTTAGACCTAAAAGAGGCATACCTGCATGTCCCAATCAGACAAACATACAGAAAATACCTCAGATTCAAAGCTGGCTCAATGCACTACCAAGTCTCTGCACTGCCCTTTGGCTTATCTACTGCACCCAGGGTCTTCACAAAGTGCCTGGCACCAGTAATTGTATTTTGCAGACAAAGAGGAATACACACATATCCTTACTTGGACAACTGCCTCATTCATGCAGAGAACAAGGACATTCTACTACAGCATCTGGCGTTTGTAAAGAGATTTCTAACAGGCCTAGGGTACACAGTCAACGAAAATAAATCAAAACTAGTACCCTCTCAAGAGATAATATTCCTGGGTGCAAGCTTAAATACAACTGCCTAGATGGCTGATCTCACACCAGACAAACAAAGGCAACTGACTACCTATTTCAACCTGTTGGCAACAAAGGCCCAGTTATCTGCAAGAAAAATTCTGCAGGCTTTGGGCTTCATGGCATCCTGCATTCTACTAATTCCATATGCGAGACTGCAGATGAGGAAACTTCAGTGGTACCTAAAAAGTGTTTGGGCTCAACATTGCCACAGCCTGGAAACAATAATTACCCTCATTCCCTGCCTGCAACAGGAGTTTCGATGGTGAGCGAAGGCTTGTCACCAGAAAAAGGGACAGCCATTCACCTTACCCCCAGCCAGGCAGACATTAACAATGGATGCATCAGATTATGCTTGGGGTGCACACATGGCAGGAAGATGTATTCAAGGCACATGGTCCACAAACCAAATGCGTCTACATATCAATCAAAAAGAGATGCTAGCTGTTCAGAATGCCCTGACAGCCTTCAAGGACCTACTTCATCCGGGACATGTACTGATAAAGACAGACAACACCACAGTCATGTGGTATATAAACAAGCAGGGAGGCACTCATTCTTGCCCCCTTTGCAGACTAGCCATGACTTTGTGGGACACAGCATTGACTTACCAAGTACATCTGCAGGCACAATTCCTGCCAGGAAAGATAAATACTCTGGCAGACGAACTAAGCAGAAACCTCATGGATCCCCACGAATGGAAATTGGATCCACAAGTGTTCAGCATGATAACAAGGAAATGGGGATGCCCGGATATAGATCTATTTGCCTCTCCACACAACTACCAAATAAAAAGGTTCTGCACAAGAACTGATCACAGACAAGCATGGAAAGTGGACGCACTATCTTTCAGCTGGAAAAACTTAGCAGTATATGCCTTTCCTCCTCTGCCTCTCCTCCCCAAGGTACTCCTAAAGGTCAGACAAGAGAAGCCAAAGATGATACTGATTGCCCCAGACTGGCGCCGCCAGTACTGGTATCCAATCCTAAGGAACTTGTCTCAATGCCCGGCTTGGACCTTGCCTCAAATACCTCATCTACTATCCCAGCAAAACAATCAAATCCTGCACAGCCAACTAAAGATCTTAAACCTGGCAGCATGGCGGATAATGTCATACAAAACGCACCTCTCACTAAAGCTGTGATGGATGTCATTTTGGAGGCCAGAAGGCCTAGTACCAGAAAATCTTACGCTGGAAAATGGAAGAGATTCTGTGCTTGGAATCAGGCACAAGGAATTGACACAGCTGTACCAAATATTCCTCAGATTTTGCAATACCTAACTGAGATGCTGGACAAAGGCCTATCCTTTTCATCAATTAAAATTCATGCCTCTGCCATTTTGGCTCATTACAATACAGAGCCACCTATCTTTTCTCATCCTTTGATAAGGCAGTACCTCAGAGGAGCCAAAAACTTAAGGCCTCCAAGGAGATCACCAATACCTGCATGGGACCTCAATTATGTCTTGGAAAAACTCACCCTGCCTCCTTTTGAGCCAGCCGCTACAGCTGATCTAAAGTTTTTATCTTGGAAAACAGCTTTGCTCCTAGCAATAACCTCTGCAAGATGAGTCTCAGAGCTGCAGGCACTCATGGCTGTGGAACCCTCTATCATTTTTTATCCAGGCATGGTTTCTCTGAGGACAAACCCGACATTTATGCCTAAGGTAGTGTCCAGTGTGGCCCTTAACCAAACTATTCATCTGCCTACTTTTTATCCAAACCCACAGAATAAGGGGGAAAATTTCTGCATTCTTTGGACATACACAGATAGCTACGCTTCCATTTGAACAGAACCAAAGCCTTCAGGAAAACAAGGAAACCGAAAAACTACTAAAAATCAAAAGAAAAACGAGTTGAATGGTAGGAGAAAGCTGAAATAAGCAAATACGAATAACGTAATGCTAAAGCAACTAAAAACTTTAATATGGTAAGCGCTTTCAGTGGTAAAAATATTCCACCTTCTTCAGACCCAGAACAACATAAAACTGATGCTTATATAGCTTGTAGTTAATTATCAATTAGTCATTCAATCAACCAATAAAAATAAAACCAGATAAAAGTACAATATTTAAACAGTATGAAACCTGCTCTAAAATGTTACAATGTTAAGTACATAATTCTCGATTTATAAATAACATTAAATATATATGTATAACATGTGAAAATGTTATACTAAAAAATTACATTTTAAAAAGCTACTAGGGCAAAACTGAAAATGTATAATATGTGATAATGACATAAATTTACTGTAAGAACTAAGATATTTAGCTAAATATAGACACACAAAAAATATATAGTAATATGTAAAAAATAAATAATTAATTGCATGCTGGTTAAAGACTAAAATCTGATCATAATAATACTGAATATATGACCAAAAACAAAGTCCATATTTTTATATATATAAAACTGTGTAAATGTTACTATGTTTCAAACTTAATCAACAAAAAGGTACAGTATCAAATTCGAAATCTTTTATGCAAAATTAATATGTTATCTATTTAAAGCTTTTAATTTTAACACGCTTTTAGTAAGACACAAATTCATTTAAACCAGGGAAAATGTATGCAGCCGTTTTGATTTGCCAGTACAACTCATTGTATTCTAATAAAAGTTGCCAAGGCCCCCCTCTCGGGTCTAAAAGTGTTTGGTGTACAACCAAAAATAAAAACTCATGTGTTGGAAATTGTAAAATATGCCGAGCAAGAGCATTGTTAACATCACCTTTACTAACAGCATAACAATGCTTGTATATTCTTTGTTTTAGTTTCCGCTCGGTCTTACCTATATAAAATGAGGGACAAACCTGACAGCAAGCTGCATATACTACAGCTTTGGACTCACAATTAAAGTAGCCATTTATTGTGTAGTGTTTGTTATTAATATTGATGTCAGTAGTCACTTGAATGTGTTTACACTGTGTGCAATGCCCACATTTACGCATACCTTTATGTACCCGCTTGTTCGTACCTAGATGCTCATTCTTATGCCTTTCCAACAGATTTTTAAGGTTAAAACCCCTTCTAAAAGTGAAGCGGGGTCTGATACCTAGCTTAGTACAAGTGGACGATTCTTCCAAAATTAATGCCCAATTTTTTATAAAAATCTCTCTGACTCTTGCCATGTCAGCTGAAAAAGTAGATGGGAAACTGAGATGTAATAACGTGACACTGTTATCGGTTTTGTCATGCTGTCGTGTAATTAGATTAGTATTGGTAGTAATACCATCCTTATATGCTCTACTAGTTAAAATAGGTTTAAACCAACCTGTGGATCTCTTATCTTTAACTTCTGTAAGTGTTTCTAAAGATAATTTGATAGGATATCCCCTACTTGTGAACATGGACTTCATCTTGTTACATTCTAAGTCAAAGTCAGCATCTTCAGTAACCATCCGTGCAGCTCTCACCAACTGGCCTTTAACAACTGCCCTTTTCTGGTGATATGGATGTTCACTAGTATAGTGCAGGAAGGCATTGGAGTAGGTAGGTTTCCTATAAATGGTAGCTTTATACTGCTTGTTATACCTGTTATTAATCAGTTGTACATCAAGATAATGTTATGCTATCTACCCCTACTTGATAAGTGAATTCAAGAAAATTGGTTTTGTTGGTAATATGTTGTATGAATCCTTCGATCAGTTTGATGTCACTTTGCCATACCAGACACATGTCGTCTTGGTATCTGGTGTACCATAGTACATTTTCCTGAAAAACACCACTAGGGAACAAAAAATTATGTACCCAATATGCCATGACACTGTTGGCGAAACTGGCACCACATGGGGACCCCATGGCTACCCCTTTGTTTTGTAAAAATATATTCTTGTCAAACATAATATAGTTATTAGAAAGAATCAGATCCAAAAGTGTTTCAACCAGACATATTTTATCATGCTCTACATTCTTGGACAACATAAATTCTCTCACCCATTCCATACCCAGTTGGTGGGGGATGACTGTGTATAGATCTTTTACATTGATCGTAACAAAAATGTTGTTGTCCTTATACTCCAAGTTGTTAATATTATCCAGGAAACTCCATGAATCACGACATATTTGTAACTCCTGGTTAATAAGTGGTTTAAGAATACTATCTACCAGTTTAGCACAAGCAAAAGTAATCGAACCCCTACCATCAACAATGGATCTAAAAGGGGGTTCCTGATATCCTTGTGTAGTTTTGCAGTCCCAAAAATACTAGGAATTCTAGGTGCTGCCATAGAAAGATACTGAAAGGTGTCTATATCAATAGACCCTTCCAGAAATAAATAGTCAAGAGCAGTTCTAATGTGCCTGTATGCAGTATTAACCTGATGTAAACTAGCAGGGGTATATACCTCAGAATCCATGTGTTCACGCATCTTAGTAATGTAGTTAGACTGATTCATAAACACCATGCCCCCTCCCGTGTCCGGCTTCATAACTCTAATACCACAATTGTGTATCAAGTCGATGTATTGTTTGTCCTCAGAAATAATGTTAGTGTGCGTTAATCTAACATGTGTATCAGTATCTGATAGTCTCCTTAAATCTATCTCACACATTTTTTTCAAAGGACATTAATGTGGGTACAAGTGGGGGGGGTTAAACAAACTAGAAACTCGTAGAGAGTTCACAAGTGTAGAATTGGTCCCCATCAGAACCGCTAAATTCAATTTGCGCACATACATTTTAAGATCAACTATCATTTTTACAAAGTTAGTTTTCTGATGGGGGACAAAGGAAAGACCTTTAGCAAAGAAATCAACCATATTTTGATCTACAGTTAAAGCAGTATAGTTGAAAATTTTAAAGTCACCGTGTGTGCTCAATAAAATTTCTGGTTCATTAGGTGCAATTGGTGTTATCTCCTCCTCTTGTTCCTCCGATTGTTCTTCCAATTCCCTTGCCGTCTCAGGTTCGATTTGATTGTTCTGGCTGATGTCCTTCATGGATGCATCTGCAGTCATAACAACTGGCTTGTCCTGTCGTCAGGCAGCCCTTCGGTCGGCCGGATTCCAAAGTCTGGGTCCGGCTTCGGCTGATGTCGCACTTCACCCGACGTCATCTCTGCTGGTCTTCGGGTATAAAGGCATCAGCCGACGCCATTTTCCTCAGTCTTTCTTGCCACGTGGCGCCCGAAGCAGAAGCTGTTCGCAAGTGCCGGTCGGTCAGATCCAGAGAGTACTACTACCGAATACTACTTCGAAGACTTCTAAAAGCTAAGTACCCCGTTGGGGACTCTTTCTTGCCTCAGCCGATGTCAGAAAAAGTCAATAACTGTTTAACTTGTGGGAAACAAATACCTCATAAAGATTTCCACTCTTACTGTTTGCCTTGTTTAGGCCCAGACCACGACGTAGCAGCCTGTTTGGCCTGTGCTTCCTTCAACCGACCAACGCTTAGGCGTCGGTCGGAGTTTGCTGAACAGTTTTTCGGCTCAGATTTTGTGTACATTATGCCGTCGGATCCTCCGACTACCCAAATTGTTAAAAACGCAAAGAAAAGACCGACACTCGCGGTCCGCGGTTTCGGCGAAACCACGGTTAAGCAAACGCGAGTGTCTCGGTTTCGGCGAAACCGAGAAAACTGATCAAAATACAGCGAATCAATGACTACTACTGAGGTTTCTGCCACTTTACTTGAAACAGCCTCAGAAATTATACCTACAACTGTGGTTACTAGTGACTTATCAGACACCATCCCTTTGGATGTCTCTACCCCAGCATGTGGTGCTGCTAGGCCTCCTGCAGCCATGTCTATTAAGGCCTTTGCCAGGGCTAAAGCAGCCAAATCTACTACATCAGTGCCTGTTAAACCCCCCTCAACCAGGCCCACTTCTAGTTCACAAATGCTTACTCTGGCACAAGATTTAATATCCTTAATTAGGGGATCTCAATCTCACCCAGACAGGGCCTCTCAACCCCCAGAAAGAGACCTAGAGCAGAGCCCCCCGAGCCTGTCTCCTCTGATGATTCTGCGGATGACTCAGATATTACAGACCAGCCAGAGGCTCCTTTTTCCAATTATGAAGACTCCGATGCTGAAGAATCCATTCCAGCTGCCTCTCCACCAGAGGAATTCTCCTTTGGGGAAACCTTACATGCCATGAGAGAACAATTCCAATGGCAACAACAGGATTTCTCAGATTCCAGAAGAAGACTTAGGACTTTTCTGCACTTACCAGAACATAGGCCCTTAGCTATACCGCCTGCCGTTTCGGTTGTGGACGATGCATTTAATGATGTCTGCACTGCACCTGATTCCTTACCTCCAGCCCCTGCCAAACCAGATAGATTTTACAGGGTGCCAGACACTCATCACAACCTATACAAGGCCCCACTGGCAGACCCCGAAACCATATCCCAGGGGCCTAAGGCAGTAGTCTCGACCACAGCAAAAAATCCTATTCCTTCTGAAAGGGAATCCAGGTCTTTAGACAGATGGGGCAAAAAAGTTTACACCTCTGCTACTCTCTCAGCTAGAGCTTTAAACTGTCAGTTTCACATGATACAATACCAAGAGTTTATGCTTGATCAGTTAACTAAAAAGCTATCCTCTGATGACTCTATAGATAAGAAATATGTATGAGAAATGGTAAATAACATACAACAGGTTAGTAACCATTCTTTAAAATGTGGCTGTGATGCACTGGAGGCTTCATTTAGATCAGCCATGACTGGCACAGTGATAAGAAGACATGCATGGTTGAAGGAACAGGCCTTACCGGATCATGTTAAAGCTAAGTTATTAGATGCTGCTATGGATAAGGCCAGTTTGTTTGGTACACCTGCCCAGCAGGTAATGAAGAAAATGGAAGAAAAGGCAAAATCTGTACAAACGGTGAAAGATTTCTTACAGGTTCAGCCCCAAGGTTTAGCAGGAACTGGCCTGCCAAAATTGGTCCTTTCCTGACTCCACAAGATCCCAAAGGGGCAGGAATAGACGTTCCAGAGGCAGAAATCAATCCAGAGGGGGTGCCTACAGAGGACGACAGTGGCAAGGTAATAACAGAGGCACAGACACAGCCACTACCACTGCAACAGGACAATCACAATGACTTGACTCTAACTCCGCCTACCAGGGAACAAATAGCAGCACCATTAGGCGGAAAATTAGCCTTATTTTCAAAAATTGGCACTATGTCACAAAAGACAAGTGGATTTTGCAAACCATAGACCAAGGTTACGGTTCCACTTCCACACTTTACCAGTCAAAGAGGAATGCCAAACCTGCCTCCAAATCAAAAATAGAAGCTCTACAGCAGATAATGCAATTAACAAAGATGAGAGCTGTGGAAAGAGTACCAATAACTGTACAAGGCAAAGGATTCTACTCCAGACTATTCTTAGTTCCAAGAAAAGAAAAAGTTGGAGACCTATTCTCGACCTGTCCATCTTAAACACATACATCATTGTCCCAAAATTCAAAATGCTGACCCTACAGCAACTTCTTCCCATGCTGGGCAAGGAGTGTTGGCTGGTAACTCTAGATCTCAAGGAGGCATACCTGCATCCCCATTCGACCAAATTGCAGAAGATACCTCAGATTTCTTGCAGGATCAGAGCATTATCAATTCTCAGCATTGCCCTTTGGCTTATCTACTGCACCCAGAGTATTCACAAAATGCCTGGCATCAGTAATCGCCACTGCAGACTACAGGAATCCAAATTTATCCATACCTGGACGACTGCCTGCTACAAGCGGACAACAAAAGCAAGCTGACAACAGATTTGCAAAGGGTCATTTACTTGCTACAAGCCCTGGGATACACAGTCAATTTTCAAAAGTCAAGACTGATACCATCCCAAACAAGGACATGCTTGGCTGAATTGGACACAGTAAAACAAATGGCATTCCTAACTGCAGAAAAACAAAAGAACTCCCTCTTTACTTCTTGGCACTAACAAAACAGAACAAGCTAACAGCAAGAAAAGTTCTGCAGGCCTTGGGCTTCATGGCATCATGCATAATCTTGGTCCCACATGCCAGACTGCATATGAGAAAACTACAGTGGTACCTAAAGAATTTATGGTCCCAACACAGGCACAGCCTAGAAGCAGAAATACCACTAATCCCATGCCTAAAACAGGAGTTCCTATGGTGGGCTCAAGCATGCCAGACAAATCCAGGCCTACCCTTTCACAACCTTCGAGCAAGCCAAACCATCACAACAGACACCTCAGACCTAGGATGGGGGGCTCACATGCTGGACAAATGTGTACAGGGATTGTGGACTCAGGACCAGCTACACCTGCACATCAACCAAAAAGAAATGCTGGCAGTAAAACTGGCAATCCAAAAATTCAGCCCATTTCTCAAAGAAGGCCATTTGATGATAAGGACAGACAACACCACAGTCATGTGGTACATCAACAAACAGGGAGGCACTCATTCATACCCCCTATGCAGAATGACTTTGGACCTTTGGAACCTGGCACTCAGCTACAACATTCAGTTACAGGCAATGTTTGTACGGGAAAGAACACTCTAGCAGACATATTAAGCAGAACCACCTCGGATGCTCACGAATGGATGCTACACCGGACATCTTCAAGACCATCACAAAGAAATGGGGAATGCCGCAGACAGATCTATTCGCTTCCCTCTCAATCACCAGCTCAAAAATTCTGCACAAGGACATTCCACCGCTTGCATGGAAGGTGGATTCTCTCCTTCAGCTGGAAAGGTCTGACAGCATATGCATTCCACCTCTTCCCTTGATACACAAGGTATTACTAAAAATCAAGGAGGAACGTCCAAGGATAATCCTGATAGCTCGAACTGGCCAAGACAACACTGGTACCCATTGCTGAGGAGCATGTCTCGGGACAAAATGTGGGCAATACCCTGATGCCTTTGATGTTAACTCAGAACAACTACAGCATCATGCATCCAAACCTAAAACCTTGCAACTGACTGCATGGAACATCACATAGCAGCAACTAATCCAGATCTTTCCCAAAGGGTTAAAGACATTATCCTTGAAGCCCGCAGACCTTCAACAAGAAGGAACTATGCAGGAAAATGGAAAAGGTTTGTCATTTGGAGTGCTGAAAGAGGAAAAGACGTGTCGAATATAGATATTGCTAACATTCTGGAGTATTTGGCAGAGCTTCTACATACAGGCCTGTCCTATTCCTCCATCAAGATACATGCATCAGCTATTTCAGCAGAATACAGCTTTGATCCACGGTCTTTTCACATCCTCTACTCAGGCAGTTCCTCAGAGGGATCAAGAATGTAAAACCTCCTAGGAAACCACCACTGCCAGCTTGGGACTTGAACTTTGTGCTAGAAAAGTTGACAGTCCGCCTTTTGAACCAGCAGCAACAGCAGACCTACAGCATCTATCATGGAAAACTGCTTTCCTACTGGCAATAACCTCAGCAAGGAGGGTTTCTGAACTTCAGGCCCTAATGGCAGTACAACCCTTCCTAATCTTCCACCAAGATAGAGTGTCCATGAGAACTAATCCTATATTTATGCCTAAGGTGGTATCCAGAGTGTCTTTAAACCAGGCAATCCACCTACCTACCTTCTTCCCCAACCCACAAAACAGAGGGGAAGAATGCTGCATACCTTGGATGTACATAGACAGCTACGCTACTACCTGGACAGAACCAAAAGTAACAGAAAAACTGACCAGCTTTTTGTAGCCTATGCAACAGGAAGAGAAGGAAAAGCAATTTCCAAACAGACAATCTCAAAATGGATAGGAAATTGCATACGATTCTGTTACTCCTTCCATGGAAAACCAATTCCACAGAACATAAGACCTCATTCCACAAGGGCAACAGCCACTACCACAGCCTTCTTACGAGTGGCAACCAAGGACATTATTGAGGTGGCTACTTGGACCTCCGTGCATACATTTGCCAAGCATTATAATTTACCTCTGTATTCCAGATCCCGAGCAGGGTTTGCCACTGCTGTACTGCAAGGGATCCTTACCACACCATAATTTCTTCTTCCTCCTCCCCTAGTTGGCTATGGTATTCTACCCAGTTGTTATGACTGCAGATGCATCCATGAAGGACATAGTACAGTTTTGTACCTACCATAAATGTAGATGTCCGAACTGGATAGCATCTGCAGTCAGGATTACCCTCCCTCATTCCCCTCTGTGGTACTCCTAGGGTATTTACCCCACTAATAGCTAGCTGGTGGGGGGAGTCTCTTATGGTGTATTTGTTTGTATATATGTACATACATGCTTATTTCTTGTGTTTGCCTTCTATCTTTTTGGAAACATTGGCATTTATCCAAAATTTAGCCTTCCAAGAGGGCAACTGGCATCTGGGGCAAGAAACACTGAGGAAAATGGCGTCGGCTGATGCCTTTATACCGAACCAGCAGAGATGACGTCGGGTGAAGTGCGACATCAGCCGAAGCCGGACCCAGACTTTGGAATCCGGCCGACCGAAGGGCTGCCTGACGACAGGACAACCCAGTTGTTATGACTGCAGATGCTATCCAGTTCGGACATCTACATTTATGGTAGGTACAAAACTGTACTTTGTGGTTTGAATCCCTGTCCACTTGAAAAACCTGGTTGTTAGCAGTTGAACTAGAGCCATTAACATCATTCAACTGCTGCTGGTTAAGTTGTGTTTGGTTATTTCTTATTCTTTCACTTCTATGTAAAGGTTCTTCCAGATGAGCATTATGGTGAAATGAGTTATTGGGACCATTGTTGTTAGGTACAAAATCAGGTCTAGAACCCATATAATCTTGAATACCATTCATGTGGGTGACTGGGGGGCGGGGGCAGGGTATGCCTTGTTATGGACATAAGCCTGTACATCTCTTGTCAATTTTTTTCTTTTTGGTGGCTAACAATTTGTTAATGGTAGCATCAATACTTGAATAAATTCTGCAATAGTCATATGTATACTGTTCAAAGTTGCGATCCCCACAAATAGAATGTTCCATTATTTCAAGTTCAGTTTTAAAAGTAGCAATTTCAGTATTATAAAAATTAACCAAAATTTTAATGAATTCAGCTGCTTGCCTGTCAAATAATGCTAAAAGTTCCTTATGAAAAACAGATTCAGCAATTAAACCTGCAGGGAAGCGCCACTGTCTAAGCCCTTTGGGAATGATTTTCTTGTCTAAACATTCAGTTAGATAGGCAACTTCAAGCTGCAGTTTGCGACATTTAAAACGTTTTTGGTCAAATGCATTAAGCAAATCAGTTATATTACTCACATCACGACGTTGGTTGGCTCCATTTTGGTCGTTCACTGTGTGAATAAAGAAGTTATTATGATCCAGAAAACCAGCCATGCTTGGGATGCTATTGACAGCATTGGAAACATTGTTACCAACAGAACACTCCCCTACTACATTCACTTCTTGTCTGGGAGCAATGATAACTTCCTGTGTCCCTTCCTTAATACTTCCTGAAGGTAAACAAGGCTGCACATCATTGGTACTCGGACTTGCACTTCTATTATGAGAACAGGGTAAATTAAGTCCTTGATTTGGTGTTTCTGCCATACTGGAGGTATTGACCATTCTTGTACCTTGCTGAAACTTCTGGGAAAGTGCCTCAACTTTCCCAAGAAGCATGTTTACCAATATGGTTAAATTCCCAACAGCATTCGCTTCGTTGGAGTTGCTGTTATGACTGTGACCCATAGTAGCATTAAGTTCCTCAGATGTTGATGGAAACAGTAGTTGCGAACTACTTTCCCCATCTCCACTCCCACTCGCCATGATATCCAATAAGAAAACAAGGAAACCGAAAAACTACTAAAAATCAAAAGAAAAACGAGTTGAATGGTAGGAGAAAGCTGAAATAAGCAAATACAAATAACGTAATGCTAAAGCAACTAAAAACTTTAATATGGTAAGCGCTTTCAGTGGTAAAAATATTCCACCTTCTTCAGACCCAGAACAACATAAAACTGATGCTTATATAGCTTGTAGTTAATTACCAATTGTCATTCAGTCAACCAATAAAAATAAAACCAGATAAAAGTACAATATTTAAACAGTATGAAACCTGCTCTAAAATGTTACAATGTTAAGTACATAATACTCGATTTATAAATAACATTAAATATATATGTATAACGTGAAAATGTTATACTAAAAAATTACATTTTAAAAAGCTACTAGGGCAAAACTGAAAATGTATAATATGTGATAATGACATAAATTTTGAATGACTAATTGATAATTAACTACAAGCTATATAAGCATCAGTTTTATGTTGTTCTGGGTCTGAAGAAGGTGGAATATTTTTACCACTGAAAGCACTTACCATATTAAAGTTTTTAGTTGCTTTAGCATTACGTTATTCGTATTTGCTTATTTCAGCTTTCTCCTACCATTCAACTCGTTTTTCTTTTCAAAGCCTTCAGGAAGACAGAGCAACTGCTAGTGGCATATGCTGCAGGATCACAAGGAAAGGCCATTTCAAATTGGATAAGCCACTGCATTCATTTCTGCTATTCACAACATGGCATGCCAGTGCCTAAGGGCATTAGGCCACACTGACGTCAGGGAAGAGGTGACAGCGACCGATGCCGGACTTAGACTTTGGAATTCAGGCCGACTGAGGGTAACCTGCCAGCAGGATAACCCAAGTGTGATGACTGCAACAGTGAATACACTATAACATCTACTTGTGGTAAGTGTACACAACTGTACTCTTTCAGCAATCCTGGCATGCCTGCCACTAGACTCTCCCCTGCTAGCCAGGCTCGACGGGAAGCTATTCTTAAAAGGGGTCTTACACATTAGACCTCCAAGAAAACACATCCAACCACCCTGGGACCTTAACTTCATTCTGGAAAAACAAACCCAGTCTCCATTTGAACCTGCTAGTGTGGCTACTCTGCTAATGTGCACATGGAAGACAGTACTGCTAGTGGCCATATCTTCAGCCAGAAGGGTATCTGAATTACAGGCTCTAATGGCCTGCCCCCCATACACTACCTTCACAAGGATAGGGTAACACTGAGAACTAACCCTTCCTTTATGCCTAAGGTGGTCAGTGATCTGTCCTTAAACCAATCTGTTCATCTTCCCACCTTCTACCAATGATGGTAAGAGAATACTCCACTCCCTAGATGTACACAGACAGCTAAGATTTTACCTAGACAAAACAAAATCTGTTAGAAAATCCAGTCAACCCTGATGTTCTTCATGTTTCACTGTTGTAGACATTACACTTGGTTTATCTGCTTGCAGGTACCATTCAGTCGGCCTGTTTAACAAAGTTTTGGGTCCTGCGTCAGTTGCTGTCCCTTCTTCCATGACATCAGGTCGTCAGGGGGTATAAAACATGCATTCGACACTATTACACCAGTCTTTCTTGCTGTGCGGTGCCCGAAGCAGAAGCAGTTCGCAAGTGCCGGTCGGCCCACTCCAGAAATTTTCGTTTTCGAGTTTCAGAACCGAAGTCTTCAACTAAAGCTAAGAACCCCATTGGGTAAACTTTTTCTTGTTCCTTACCGATGTCAGTAAAAGTTAAAAATTGCATTACTTGTGGAAAGCAAATACCTCATAAAGATTTTCATTCGTTCTGCATTCCTTGCCTAGGCCCTGACCACGACGTGCCTTGCTGTCGGTTTTGTTTTTTATTTAATCAGCGCACTATCAGTCGTTGGTATATTTTCGCCTCTAAATATTTCGTTCTCTGTTTAATTATCCAGAAATGTCGCCGGTTAGCCATCCGACTACCGGGATTCTGAAAAAACGCAAAGATAAAGATAGACCTCGACCGCTGAGGTCCAAAACTGCCTCCGACACTTCTACTAAGCCAGTCGCCAGTTTGCCAGTACTCAGTGAGGTGCTTTCGCAGCCCCTGATACCTGCTACTTCTGATTCGCAGGCCTCTACTGAGATCCATTCGGAGTCCAGTATGCCACGATGTGCTTCAACTATGGAACCTGTGGATATCTCTACCTTGGATGGGTCCGGAGCCGCTGTGGAGGCACCGGCTCCTGAGGGTGTATTCAGGCCTATGGATATGCATATTAAACCAACGCCTCCTTCTTCACTTAGGCCTAAATCTCGAACCATACCTAAAAAACCGACGCCCAAGCCACATGCTCAGGCCACTCTGCCTAAAAAACAAATGATAGGAATGGCTGAAGATCTAATAACTCTAATCAGGGGTAGCCAAACCCCCCTTCTAAGAGGCATAGGACTGAAGGTGTTTATGAATCTTCTGACCAGGATTCTGTTTTTTTCTGATTCTTCTGATTATCTGGATTTGCCCTTATCTACTTATGAGGATTCTCATGCAGATGACTTTATCCCCTCTGCTTCTCCTCCAGGGGATTTTTCTTTTGGTAAAAATTCTAAGGACATTCCGGAAGC